>NC_056728.1:1464794780-1464929780 GCF_019279795.1 Protopterus annectens | reverse complement strand
ATCCTCTTTGTGAGGTATTTTTGTGGCCTTTCCAGTTGTTATAGATGTCTTGTGAGGTACATACCAAAAGGGGCATTGTACTCTATAATGGGTCTAATGAGTGATGAGTAGAGGGGAACAATTACCTTTTTTTTCTTGGATGAGAAACATTTTGTGATGAGGTGTGCCACGTAGAAGGATTTCCTGATTACTGTGGCGAAGTGATTATCAAAGGAGAGACTACTGTCCACCTGTGTCCCAAGGTGACTTATCACACTTTCAGTGTTACGTAGACTACCTCCTATGTGGTAGTTCATGGGTACAGAGTTTTTACCAAAAGGGATGACAATGTTGGCATTGAATGTAAGTAACACAAGCGATATCCTGGGCATCCAAGAAGTTTAATGTTCACACCAAAAACGAACCAAGACAGCAAACCAACACGTAAAACAGTAAAAAATTCAATTAGAAATTCCGTTAGAAATTCAAGAATTCTTGAATTTCTAACTGAATTTCTAATTGAATTTTTTACTGTTTTACGTGTTGGTTTGCTGTCTTGGTTCGTTTTTGGTGTGAACATTAAACTTCTTGGATGCCCAGGATATCGCTTGTGTTACTTACATTCTTTTTGTGGTTCCAATGTTGGCATTGAGCTTGAGGCCATGGCTTTGACACCAGGCATCTGTCTCAGTGAGGCCTTTTTGTAGGATGTCCACATCGTTAGGAGTTTTGATTATGGCTCCTAGTTTGCAGTCATCTGCGAACTTTGTTAGCCAAAGAACTTCTGTGTTAGCCTGTACTTCAAAGAAGTAGATACCTAACAGTAGAGGACCTAGGACTGAACCCTGTGGTACTACACCTGTCACTGGTCTGAAGTTGGATTTAGAGTCTTGCAACTTTCACATTGTGTGTTCTGTCAGTGAGCCAGTTTGCAACCCATCTTGTGACATAAGGATTTATACCTAGTTTAGTGAGTGTGTCTATAATTCCAGAGTGGGGGATGGTGTCAAAAGCCTTGGCAAGATCTAGATAGGCTGTGTAATCCACCTTACCCTCATCTACGGCTTTGGTGACCACTTCAAAGAAGTATATCAGGTTTAGGAGACATGGTCTGCCTTTTACAAACCCGAACTGGGTGGGGTCCAGAGTTTGGAGATTACCAATGTCATTGTTGATAAGTTCCATGATAATACACTCCATAGCCTTGCAGACCAGGCTCATCAGGCTAATGGGGCGGTAGTTCCCACAGTCCATGAGAGCTCCCCTTTGTGGAGTGGGATAATCATTGCTGTGCGCAATTCAGTGGGCACAAAGCCTGAGGTGAGGCTATGACTGAACATGGCACTTACTTGGGTTGCCAGTGTGTTTTGTAGTTCATGTAGAATGCAGCCTGTGATGTTGTTAGGTCCCATGGATGCTGTGTTCTTGGCTTTGGAGAGTGTGTTTTTTACCTTTGAAGCCGTGATTACAAGTACTTTGCATTCTTCCGATATAGAGATGGGCCCTTTAGGAGATGAGAGAGGGGTAAAGTTAGCACTGAACATATCTGCCAGGATGTTGGCAATATCAGTTGGTTCTGTATATTTAGTGCCATTGTGCTGTAACTCAGAGCAGATCTGAGTGTTGCCATTAAGATTTTTGACATAGCTATAGAATGCTTTGTGGTTGTCTTTAGAATCAGTGGTGATTTTGTTTTCTTAACTAGCTTTGGAGGATTTTATGAGGGATCTCAGCTTCTTACTGAGGCTGACCACGGAGTTCCTCCAATCATGGGATTTTACTCTTTTTTTGCAACAGTTTCTTTCTTCTGTTGTAAAGTTTGTTTATAGCAGTGGACCATCAGATTGGCTTCCTTTTTTGGAGGATAACATATTGGTTCTGTTAGGGATTGCACAATCCATGCACTCGTGTAAGTGCTTATAAAGTGCAATTGTATAGGATTCAGCAGTCATATGTCTATTGTCCATCAGCATGGGTGTTGTGAAGTTTGCCACTTCTGTCATAAGAAGTGTGAAGTTGGCTTTGGATAATTTTTTATGGTGGTTTCCCTAATGGGGGGTGGGGGTGGGATGTGGATGTCTAGAGTGATTTGCTTGCGGTCGGATCTGACCAACGAAGAATTGACCTCTGGTGTGAAACACCAGTTGCCTGTGTTGGTAATGACCAGGTGTAGAATATTGCTGCCCCTGGTGGAGGTGTGGATAAGTTGATCCAAGGCATTGAAATTTATGAATTCCAGAAAACGTTGAGCACAAGAGTTGGTACATGAGTCCTTTTCCCTGTTAATGGTGAGGTAGTTAAAATCGCCCATTATTAGGGTGTTAGGTTGTACCCTAATATTTTCCAGTGTATCAAGAAATGAGGAGTTGGAATCCTGGGGCATGGTGGGGGATCTGTAGCAAGCTACAATTTGCATTGCGGTCTTGCCCAGAGTTAGTTGCACTTGGATAATCTCAGATGCATTATACTGAGCAACTAGCCTGGAGGTGTGGATATCCTTAATGAATATGGACATGCCTCTGCCTTTATTGCTTTGGCCCAGGTTAGGTGGCCGAAAGGTGTGGTATAAATTATAGCCCGGTAATGCAGGGGTGCTCTCTGGAGCCTTAAACCAGGTCTTTGTCATTGCACAGATGTCGATGTTCTCCATTTTGAGGAGTGCCTCGAGTGAGTGCATTTTGAGGTTTGGACTTCTAGCATTAAATAGCATTACCCTCAGATTTTGCTTACTTGTACCTGTTACGGTGATGAATTTGTCATTTGAATCTTGCCCAAAAAAGGCACTATAGGGGTGGCAAGAGCCTTAGCCAGTATCCAGAATCCCAAGGGCGACAGGTGCAGGCCATCTCTGGCAAAGCATTGTGGTTTGTCAGTCATGTCATCCTAGGCAGACAGATACTGGATCCTCTTAGAATGACACCAGAAGCTTAGCCAATTGCTGAAGTCAATCATTTTGTCCTTGTACTGTGGTATCATTCTGGGTGATGGCAGGATGCTACTCAGGGCTAGGGTCATATCTGCCTAGGCTACAAGATCAGAAAGCTCCTCCATGTCTCTTTTCATGTAGTCCAGGGAGGTATGTCTCAGGTCATTCACACCAACATGGACAATGACCAAGCCATATTTGTACTTGCTGTGGAGTGACCTGAGGCAGCAGCTTTGGAAGCTATGGGAAAGAACAGAGGTTCTAGGTTTAAGGACAGGTCTTGTACACTTAGGTGTTATACTTTGTTTACTAATTGTCAGTGGTAGAGAAGGAGTCTTGGCAGACTTTGCCACTGTTGGCATACTTTATTTCAATCAGGGAAGTGCACAGATTAAGGGGTGGTAATTGCTGGTTATCATATGACCAGAAATTTATAAAGATGAAAGCAATGGACAGATCTTTATCATGAGAGTTTAGGCATGCTGATACATGGTTTACCACCACTTATTACTAGCTGAGTATGGCAAATCAAGGGAGCCTAGGAGAAGGTGCAGCAGGTCGAAAACCTTTTGGCCATTATACACTGGGAGGTGTTTGTGGCCAATGTGTCAGTTTGCTCATGTTCGTTCAGTCTGTGGGGACCAGCATACTGATGCCAAACATGGATACAAGGGAGAAGATCATGTATGTAGGGTTCTGGCGTCTGGACCAGATCTTTCAAGAGGAGTTGGAAGTAGTGATGGGGTATTCCAAAATAGGGGCAGATGGTCAGTCATTAAGCAAGGATACTGCTTTCAGAGTAGGGTCAGAAACCTGGCTGGTGCATTCCTGTATTAGGGCACACATGCTTACTGAAATATTCAGACACTTTCTGGATGGAGAGATGGCAAGTGAGCTTGTTCTTGAGTTTCAGATGCGTTTTACAATTCAGTCAAGTGAGTTGGCCTTTAATAAGATTTGCACTAATCTGAAGTTAAAGGTAGGGAGCACATTTTGTTGGCATTGCTGTATAAAGAGGTGGGAGCAGGCAGAATTTTGGGACAGTTGGTCACAGTCCCCATTTAAGAGGTTTAGAGTATCCCCATTGGATTTGGTTGTCATTTCCAAAACGGAACTCAGTGAATGATCACATTGACAAGGAGTTGGTGAAAGTTCAATATGTATCATTTGATGATGTGGTTAAGCTAATTCATAAATTTGAGGACCCATGGTTAGCAAAACTGGATAAAAAGACAGCTTTCAGGTTGCTGCTGGTAGCCATAGTTTATTGGCTAATGTTTGGAGAATAGTTGGATGGTAAGTTTTACTTTGACAAGACTATGCTGATGGGCTGTGTGGCAGTTTGTGCTAACTTTGAGAAGCACTCCATAGATTTAGATTGGATTTGGAATAAACTGCAGGATGGTCAGAAGATGATTTTTATTAATAGATGAATGCAGAGACATCACAGAAGAAGGAGTGCAGAAGTTTGAGCAGCTGTGCCAGGAGCTCAGGATATCTCTAGCACATGACTAGAAGGAGGTTCCATTGAAGGAGATTGATTTTTTGAGTTTGAGAATCGATGCTACTAATATTTACTTTCAGTTACCACAGGATAAGCTTATTAAATTGAAGGAGCATATTGATAAGTGGTTGTATGCAGCTAAAATAAGACCGAGGGATGGAACAGAGCTGCTAGGATTGTTGAATTTTGCCTGTCAGGTGATGGGCCCAGGATGACCCTTTTGCAGTCCTGTAGCCAAGTTGAAGGTTGTTATAAAGAAACATCACTGATTTAGATTACTAAGGGTGCTAAAACAGGATTTACACATTTGGTTATGTTTTTTGGAAGGTTTCAGTAGAATTTCAATGTGGCAGAATGATTTGGTGAGTGCTGATGATCTGGAGTTGTTTGCAGATATGGCAGATGGACTATGTATGGGAAGGTACTTTGAAGGTAAACAGTTTGCAGTCCCCAGGCCAGTAGCATGGGATAAACAAATGAAGACTGATACATTTTTGGAATTTGTGCCTATTTGGGTGGCACTGTTTGTAAGTGAAAGGGAGTTGACCAACAGAAGAGTGATTTTCTTTTCTGACAAAGCAGCAGTTGTCATACCTCTCAACCTCTCAGAGAAAAAATCAGGACAAACCCTAAAATGATGGGGGGACAAATAGAACAGATTTTAGATATTGATCTTACAAACTTAGAAAGTTGATATAATAATAGGTTTTACTTTAGCATAATTTTTCTGAAGGATGTGGAGTCTTAAACTCAAATGTTTGTCATTATTTAATGACTTCAGTCCTCAGTTATTTGTCAAAAAAGTAGAGATTTTAGGAGGAACACACCAAAAATATGAGGCAAAAACAAGGGCATTCTGTGAAAATCTGTACAGCTGATAGATATGGCAGTTGTACAAGTGCTAGCTAAGAAAGCATCAAAGATGGAGTGAATGCAGTTATTGTTAAAGAAGTTAGTGTTACAGTGTTTGAAGATTAAACTTTCTATTTCAGCACAGCATATTCCAGGTAATTGTAATGTGATAGCTGATAATCTGTCAAAGTTTCAGTTTTACAGGTTCCAAATAGTTGATCCACATGTGGAAGAGCACTTGTCAGAGGTTTCCAAGGAGATATGAGAGATTGGCAGAGTGTAGCACAACATTTACTTCAACAGTCTTGGTCTGCTTCCACTAGCAAGGCATACAAATCTGGTCTGAGTTCATTTAGTCAGTTATTGGGTGATCTTAATGCAGAAGGTAGGAGTTTGGTCTGTTGAGCTGATTGCGAAGTACCTAACCGTTTAATGACTCAGTGAAAACTGTGAAAGTATAGCTGTCAGCAGTAGCATCATAGGTGAAATATGTGTGGCTTATTTGACTGGGCAAAGGCTTGGCTAATTGCAAGAATGGTAAGAGGATGTGAGAGGCCGAGAGATTTAGCATTATTTAAACGTATGTCTTTGGGACAAATTTTGTTGAGGATATTGTTAAAGGGTCAGAGAAAGCTTGCTCTATACGTTCAGTCATGTCTTCTGGACAACTTTGTATTTTTTTTATATGGGTGCATTTAAGGTTAGAGAGGTGTTAGATAGAGAGAAGTGGAAAAGTGTATGTATTACAGAAGAGGTGGTGCTTAAATGGGTGAAATAATCTAAGATGGATCAAATGGGTAAGGGTCAAGAGGTTGTTTTGGCACATGACAGAGAGTCTCAGTTATGTCCAGTGACATGGGGGTTAAGAATGTGGCCTCTAGCTCCAGCTGAGTAGGATGATGCAGAATTTTTTGTCTTAAAGGTGGTACAGTTTTATCTTTGAGACAGTTTGATGTGATTTTAAAGAAGATGTTAGAGGTAAAAGGGATAAAAAGATGATAGATATCTATTGCAATCATTTTGGCTAGGCAGTGTCTGATTTAGTAGCAGAATGCAGGTCCATTAAAGTAATTATGAGGCAGGGTAGGTGGACATTGAACACTTTCATTGGTATGTGAAGCTGGTAAATGTATGTATGGTTAATATTGTAATTTGTTTATTTGTTGTGCAAGTCAAAGGAGAGTTGTCATTGTCAGTCATTCTTACCAATACTGGGCAGTAAAAAGAGTGCCAGTTAGACCTAATGGTGATTTTTCTAGGGGTGAACTCAAAACTGTGGGAGGTTCATTGATTAGAGCATAAGGGAGTGCGATGGACTCAAGTTGTACTTTATGGAGATTTATGGTGGCAGGGTTTGTCTGACATTATTGTGATCCATTTTGGAGTAACAATCTAGATGTGGTTTCAGAATTGTAGGTCTTGTCAGTGATTGTAAGGGATTTATCATAGAGTAGGCATAAGTACCATAGTTCGAATACAGTTAGGTCAGTGATGATTCCTAGGCTGATTTGGAGGAATGTTTGTAAATGGAGCACTATTGAAGCTGCTCATAAATTATCAGGTAGCTAGGGTTGCGGGAAATATAGTATAGTCATATTGGACTATTGGGACCTGCATGATAAAGATACTGTATGCTACAAGCCACAAAGAATACACCTGAGTAGTGTGGGCCTTTTCTTATTTAACATGCATGTTTCATTAATAGTGAAACGTTTGATTAAGGGATGGGAAAAGGGGCGGACAGTATGTGGCTACAGACTGGTGGGCAGAGTGGCAATGATGGCAATGTCTTCTGTTCAGCAGCAGCCACTTCCCCCATTTTCCACTTTGGCTTTCAGTAAAGTGAGAAGTATTATGCTGCCTTAGTTGGAAGATTGCAAGTGAACAACTGGGTGTCACGTGGCTGATTATGCTGACAGGTGACCAACACAATCAACCTGTTGTTTCTGTGTAATTAAAGTCTGGACCATTTGTCTACTGATCTTTTAACACTGCTTTTGTTAACTCTGTGGAGCATTCTTTAAGGTATGGGTGAGACTCTATTCAACAAATGGCCATATTTTCAGTTTTGCGTTAGTACTTCTTCAGGGTATTGTGGGACACATAAAGTTTGCTAAGCAGACCTCTTTGTCCTGGATCCCCTAACATAGTAAGTGTGATGGGCAGGGGCTGAGTACAGGATAAAAAGACTGAGGTTTTATAGCTGAGAGGGACCTGATTTTGGATTGCAACTGAGAAAAGGAAGTGAGTTAAGCATTAAGTATTTGGGATGGTGGAGTAATAAGAATTCATATAAGGTAAAGGTGGAACTAGGTTCAGTCCTTTGGTACTGGCAGCTGTGAAGCCCTTCCTCCCTCCCCAACTTTCAAGGTAAGTGGGTGGTGGGACAATAGCTTAGAAACTTAATTACATGACAGTTCTAAAAGCATAATTGTGGGTGTTGCAAGGACATGCAATTTTCTAAAGAGTTTGAATTATGAAATTAAATTCCAATGAATGGCATTATTGGCTGACTGTAATCATTGGTGATTTACTAGAAAAAAGAACCTTGTTCTAATGAAGTCTCTTATAGCTTGAGACAAAAGCACTTAACCTTTCATATGTTTTATGTCAATAAATAGTTTTACTTGCCTTTGGATTCTGGATTTTTTGGATACTACTGGCATTTGTATTGGATGTAGCACAGTTGGGTAGGGTCAGTCACGTGCTCAGGATGGCTTTTTATGTTTTCTGATAGTCTTGGTTGAGACATCTTTTTGACACACTGCTTTTTGCTTTACTAGAAAAAAGAAGTTAACAAGGGGCAAGACATACACATAAGGATATATCAGAGATTTTCTGTAAAATATGTGACAAGTAATAGGTAGACTAATCAAATTTAGTTAAAAGAGTTTCAGAACAACAGGTGTTGCATCAACATGCATTTTCTGAACAAGCACTATGAAACTCTAATGACTGGCATTACTGGCCATAAACCTTAGTGATTATAATCCTATGTGATTTATCAAAAAACGAAGGAGGTAATGAAGGTTTAATAAACTGGTAGCTAGTGCAGGGGGTTAAAGTTCATGGCTGTAAAAAAATGTTTCCTCTAGTCAAGGATAAAGAGTTTTATTCTTTCTTCCTCCATTTGTTTACTGTGTGACTGTGAGCAAATAATTTATTAATTTGTTAACTAACGTTTGTTTACTGGGACAGTAAAAATGCATCAGCAAAGTAGATCCCTTTTCAGAGTAGGACTGAAGAGAAAAGCTTCATACATAAATATGAAAAAGGCATTTAGCCAGATTCAATAAAAGCTACATGGTAGCAGACTGTCTTGGATTCGGTAAGTGGCTCTAAATTGTGTGTTGAACCGCACAGACCCGAGCAAATAAGGTAAACACCCTGGCATGCTAATTACAGCATAAGCAGCTGAATTGTATGCTAATCAACCAAACCAAGAGGGAGGAGCTAAGCTATAAAGCAACAGTGTAGACTCACTGGTGGTTTTCCCCTGTGAATTCCAAAACCTACTGGAATACAGTCACGGCAAGGAATCTACACATAAACAATGTTAGTGGCTGCTGTTGCTTTAATTCATGTGTATATGCAGCAGGGTGAAGTCTATGCTGCTGCTGCTGCTAATAGACCAAGGCCATGAAGGAGAAACGTTTTCAGACCCCGTTTAACTTATCACAATCTACATGATGTGGAAATTGTAGAGTGCTACAGGGTGGATAGAGGCACAACAGGAACTCTGCAACCTCTGTAGTCCTCAACTCAGAGCCAGGGCAAACCAAGGGGAACCCATTGCAGTGGAGATGAAGGTATGTGTAGCACTTAGAATTTTAGCTATAGGTACTTTCAGAGATCAACAGGGGACATGCTGAGGGTGTCATGGGCTTCAGCATCCAGGTTCCTCCATCAGTTCTTGAATGCTATGCTACAACATGCCAGTGACCATATATATTTTCCCTGTAGTCCTGAGGACATGGCCAGAAATATGCAGGAGTTCGATCCTGTAGCACCCTGCCCTGAAGTACCGGGTGCCATATATTGTACACATATAGAAATTAAGGCACCACCTGGGGAATAGGGAAAGCTCTACATAAACAGAAAGGGCTTCCACTCTATTAACTGTCAAGTTGTGTGTAATGCCATAGGAATTATTTTGAACGTGTGTGCTAGCAACTCAGGCAGTTACCATGACTCACATATCTGGCACACCTCCCAGCTGTATAACATGTTCACTAGGGGGATATCCTACAGGGTCATTTACGAGGGAATGCAGGTTATGCACTAGAATTATGGCTGATAAAACCAATCAGAAATGCACAGACACCCACTAAAGAACACCATAATGAGGCACACGCTCAATCCAGAAATATCATAGAGTATGTGTTTGGGCTGTGAAGTCACAGTTCTGGTGTCTAGATACATCTGGGGGAGCCCTGCATGCAATCCACATACAAGTACTGAAATATTCACTGTATATGCCATGCTACGCCACATCACCCTAAGAAAACGGTTTCATCAGGCTAAACAAGGGGAAGGGGCACACATCCTATCACCAATGGCAAGGTCATCACTGCCATACACAGATGATGAGTCAGAGGGGGAAACAGCAGCTGCTGTGGGTGTAGGCAAATCTCGGCTTGCTCAATATGCCCTCGCATTGGCTAAGATACAACGCATAGCACACTCACTCACGACCTATGGGGCGAAAACCTTCCTCCTATACACATACATATAGTAACATTGATACTGGGCAATGCTTGCAACATTTACCCTAAGTCAAAGGTACAATTACCAATTCAACATCACAAATGCAGATATACTAAGCACTAAGTCAGCTATGCACCCTGAGAATCAGACACAAAGCTTATGTATCTCTGAATCTAAAAGACAGAAAGCAGGGATATGACACAGCTATCATTACTTGCACAGGGTGTTTTATGTGTGTGTGTGTGGGGGGGGTGAAGCCTAGGCTTACACAAAAGGTTGTGAGTGTGTGTGATTAAAAAAGAAAAGTAGGCAGACATTTGAATAAAGTAACAAATGTCCAGTGCAACAAAATGAGTTTTAGACTTCATGGCTGAACCATGTAACTGTTGCGTATGTGTCTATATTGGTCCTCCAGGTGAAACTGTTGTGTGAGTGTCTGCATGAGCAGAGCCAAGCTCTGTGTTAACTCTATGTCTTGGTATGACAGACAGACAGGTGCACTGTAGAGGTGGCAGTTTATCATTGTCATACACAACAACGAGAAATGGCTCTGCCAGGAGTTGCACTGGCATGGCTATGCTCACGGTCAGATGCATTGCTGCTACCTGAACATGACTGATATTTGCTGGACAAGCTCCCCTCATGAGGATGCCCTGGACCATGACCCCATGGTCTGCCACATCTGGGTGTGGAGAGCTCAACCACTGATGGAGCAGAGGAAGTACTGCCACTATCATAGCATGATTGTGAATGGCCATGTTGGCTAACTGTCCACGAAGATGCTGTCCCCCTGCCAGCAGATGTTCCATCACAGACACCACCTGTTCCAACATGTCACTCATCCGATCCATTGAATCAGCAACATGATGGAGGAAGTCACATATGTCAGCCTGTGCCACATCTACAACACTAAGCATTTCTCTGGAGGAGCTATGGAAACATGCCTGTGCCCCCATGATGGCCATAAACATACAGTGAGTGGCACAGGAAGAGGCATCTGACTCAGGTGGAGGATGGACAGCAGGCCTTCTCCAAGCACCCCTAACAATCGTCCTGTATGGCACCATGCCCATACTTTGGATATGGCCAGAGTTAACAGACACTGAAGCTGCAGTAACCACACTTCTCTGATCAACTGCTTTACCCTCCACCTCTCCGATAATTGAGGGTTACTGGAATGGGTAGGCATAGGCCTAATGGCTGAGTCGGATGGAATTACAGGGGATGGCTGTATGTCAATCTCAGTGTCATATTTAACCTCTGAATTCCCTAAATATGCCTCTGTTTGGCCACCATCATCAGTGTCTGCTGATACTCTGACATCAGTTGGTAGAAGTCCCACACTTCCACCATCAGTATCACCTGTATTTTCAACAAACACAGGAAAATTTAGTACCTACACTACTATAGTTCAGTATGTACTAATAAACTAACAGTGGTGTCACTATTACATACAGTACAGCAATACACACAACAGTCCTGGCACCAGCATCACAAACTAAATATTTCTTTGAACTGCTCATCAATACTGACATAAAAATGTTTGACTTATCATGTGCAGATGATGCTATGTTCTTTATGCCAGATGGTCGTGGAAGAGGTTAAGCGAAAGTTAAGGACAAAATTAGCACAATTAGCAGTAACACAGTGGGCAAAATGTTTTGCCCTTTATATGTCCATTAACTATACTTTCAACAGGACCTTGGATGAGAAGTCCAACCTAAGCCCCATGTGCAATCAATCGGAAAGTGTTGTTAAAGCAAACTACAATCCCCCAACCAATTTCTTGCTAAACAGAACTAACGTATTGATGTAAATATTTTACTATACAAGAGGATTTAAGAACTAAAATTCAAAATTCTACCTGGAAGCTCCTCATGGCACATACTTGCTGTCCCTGAAATAGTAGCGCCAGTGTCAAGGACATGCTGTTCTGCACTTTCCTGGGAGATGTCTGGATCTCTGACAGTGGATAGGAACTCTTCATTTCCTGTTAATTGTGGCTGTGTAGCAGGCCCCCCAGTACCCATCCAATCATGGGCCACTGCAGCTGCTCTCCTCAGTGCAGATGAGATCATGTCAGTGGCCCTATGTCCCACCTGATCTTATGTCCTGCTGCTGCTGCCTACTGCATTCACATCTGCAACTATGTGCTGTCAAATTTCCATTCTGACTGACATATCTCCATGTCCCCGCTCAGACAGAAAGGCACCATGTCACCTAAAATCTTCCACAATTAACCTGATTCTCAGGGTCACTGAGGGTGGTTTTCAGGGATTCTTATACCTGGGTGGCATAGTCTTAGGTGTCCTAAAACACAGCATAAGGATAACACTCATAAGTATCACATAACTAAAAAATACCTGTTCCCAGATAAAACAGAAAAGTTAGCATTTCAGAATTACCCACAGGAGAAATAAAAAACAGTCTGAAGATTTAAAATATGAACAGCAGGAATTTTGTGATTGTAACATATTACATTCACAGACAAAGTAAGGCCGGATGCAAAACAAGGGAGAGTAACAACAGCAGCATATCCTTGTTTGTGCCAAAACAGAAATGCAGCTGCTCCCCCACCTCCAAAAGAAAAGGCAAATTAACTGTACCTGAAACATATGTACAGATTTAATACAAAACTTTCCATTTTAAGCTATTGCCAGTCATGTATACCTGTGAAATGCCCTAACAAACATGCCCGTGCCATCAGTACACTTTTAAGTAATGCATACAGATAACTGTAGCATTTGCTAATTAAAAAATATGTATAAATATGAAACAGAATTTTCTTAATGACATTTCATCATCTGCATTATATAGCTGGAAAATACAAGCATACCTTCTCCAGTTCCATAGTCTTCTCTGCAGATATATCCCAAAGTAATAGCCTATTCTGTGTTCTCCACATAAACAAGTCTCCTCACCTTTAAGTTCCCTAGCTACACAGTTGCCATTTTATGGTGTAGATTGAGGGCTCATAGCAGGGTGAAGATGAAACAGAAGTGTGAACTCATTAGAATAGCTGAATCCCGAATACTTGTCTTTGTGTAACAGACGTAAACATAGTGCAGGCTCTCCCTCAGTGTTTGTTGCTATTGGATTGTAACTGTGAATGATTACTGGTAGGGACAAGGAAAACAACACTGGAATGCAGACTGCCCTGAATACAGTGGGTGTGTCAGGTTAGGCTTACAAATGATTAGATGTAATTTTGTCAAGGCTGGAAATTTAAGTAAGCAGCACACAATTCAGAGGTTCTGTTCATTAACATCCAACCTCCCCTTCATTTGTTGGCAACTGTATATTATATTATTGCCATTTAATATTCTCAAACATTTTAAGGACAATGATACAGAATGCCTTACAGACTTCATGTTTCAGATTATTGATCAGATAAGACAAGAATGAGCAATAAACACAGAGAGGTAAGACGCAGCTGCATATTTTACAGCAGTAGTCATAAATGCTTGTGTGATTACTCAATGCACTACATCTGAAATTAATACATGTACAAACAGTTGTCATATGTTTTGTTAGTACTGTGGATGATATTGCAGTTGGTTGTATGCACAATGATTTTAGTTCTCTGCTGCTAAGCTGTTTGTGTGGCAGACAGGGATAAGACACGCTTACTGTGTTCTAAAGGTTCACTGGAGCGAGAGTTTAATCCAGACCTGTGTATAAATATTTCATGTGTACTAACAAAACATTTTTTAGCATTTTTTCATAGATTGCTTTTATTCATTTCAATTACTTTTCCCTTTTTGGGAGAGGGAGAGTGTCTGTGCAGTGTGTGGCTTAGTGCAAATAAGAGAAATGGAGAAAATGAATGTCAGGCTTGGGTGTGCTTACCTTGTTTTTGCGACACTTAACTCTACACAAACCCAGACTAGTGGTCCACACTGGAAGCAGACAGAACACCTGAAGACAGGGTGTTTGTAAAAGTGCAAAAGTAAAAAATGATACATTTTTGCAATTTTTGCTTTCCACGTTACTGGATGGATAGCAAGATTCACCAACACCTGTAGTCATCGAACACCTGCAGACAGGAGACAGACAGCCAATATTTGAAAATGGATGCATTCGATTAATTCTTTTGGGCACCACACAAACACACTAAATGGCGTTGCATTGCGGTTAACACAGAGACCTTAAGAATGAATAGGAATTTATAGAAATATCAGGTGACTAGTCCTGTGGAAGCAGTATAAGTGTAGGACTGGAGTATGTATGTTTGGTCCTGGGTTCTAGTACGAGGTGTGCAAACTATTTTTACTGTTGTGACAGTGCAGTTTAAGGCAATGAACTGTAAAGTAGACAAGTGTTATTTCAACATTCTTGTGGTAACAGGTGTAATATTCAGACTGCCATACACATGGCCCTGGGTTCTAATACAAGACATTCCAGACATTTTTACTGTTGTTCCATTTCCCATTATATTCACTCTTACTTATAACACTTTAGATTGTGGATCTGATATGAATTATATATATAAGGGATAAGGCACCCTTACTGCATTTTCAAATGTATGACTGAGGGTATACTGTCTACTATATTTCAAGTATAATTCCGCTATATGGACTTCGATAGCCTTCACACAATTAAATAAGATACATACACAACTGGATCTATATACAAGAATCTTGTCAGGTCACACACATATATGTGTAACATCTCAATCTATTAGCTGTATTTATGAATGATTCTTGACTATATCTGAGCAGTACTTCCTCTATGGCAAGGATAGCAAATTAACTATGTGGAAGAAAATGTTTGTTTCTTATGCCTAGATTTGAATCCCACACTTTAAAAATCAATTTTTGCCTAAACCAAACAAATGTGTCAGGTCATGACATTTATGGCCCCAGTGCATGTCTACAAACTTAACTCATCTAACAGTTACCTTCCAATTTTCAATATATATTTCCAAGCTACATTGGCCGAAGGAGAAGAGGAGGGCAAAGGCATGCCCGAAGGCAGGAAGATAGGAGGAAGGTTAGGAGTGTAGCAGTGAGGGTAGGAACTTTGAATGTTGGCAGTATGACTGGTATAGGAAGAGAGCTAGCTGATATGATGGAGAGAAGGAAGGTTGATATATTGTGTGTGCAAGAGACCAGATGGAAGGGAAGTAAGGCCAGGTGTTTAGGAAACGGGTTCAAATTGTTCTATCATGGTGTGGATGGCAGGAGAAATGGGGTAGGGGTTATACTAAAGGAACAATATGCCAAGAGTGTTTTAGACATGAAGAGAGTGTCTGACAAAGTGATGTTTATGAAGCTCGAAATTGATAGTGTAATGATGAATGTTGTTAGTGCATATGCTCCACAAGTTGGGTGTGCGATGGAAGAGAAAGAGAAATTTTGGAGTGAGTTGGATGAAGTTGTTGTGAGTGTACCCAAGGGTGAGAGACTAGTTATTGGAGCGGACTTTAATGGGCATGTTGGTGAAGTGAACAGAGGGGATGAGGAAGTGATGGGTAGGTATGGTGTTAAGGAGAGGAATGCAGAAGGTCAGATGATTGTGGATTTTGCGAAAAGGATGGACATGGCTGTGGTGAATACGTATTTTAAGAAGAGGGTGGAGCATAGGGGGACGTACAAGAGTGGAGGAAGATGCTCACAGGTTGATTATATACTATGTAGGAGGGCCAGTCTGAAGGAGATTGGAGACTGTAAAGTGGTAGCAGGGGAAAGTGTAGTTAAGCAGCATAGAATGGTGGTATGTAGAATGACGTTGGTGATCAAGAAGAGGAGGAGGAGTGTGAAAGCTGTGCCAAGGATTAAATGGTGGAAGTTAAAAAAGGGTGATTGTGAAGTGGAGTTTGGAGAAGAGTTAAGACAGGCACTGGGAGGCAGTGGAGAGTTACCGAATAGCTGGGTAACTACAGCAGAACTAGTAAGGGTGACTGCTAGAAAGGTGCTTGGTGTGACATCTGGACAGAGGAAGGAGGACAAGGAGACCTGGTGGTGGAATGAGGAAGTACAGGAGAGTATACAGAGGAAGAGGCTGGCGAAGAAGAAGTGGGATTGTCAAAGAGATGAAGAAAGTAGACATGAGTATAAGGAGATTAGGCGCATGGCAAAGAGAGAGGTGGCGAAAGCTAAGGATAGGGCATATGGAGAGTTGTACGAGAAATTGGACACTAAAGAGGGAGAAAAGGACCTGTACTGATTAGCTAGACAGAGGGACAGAGCTGGGAAAGATGTGCAGCATGTAAGGGTGACAAAGGATAGTGAGGGAAAGGTACTCACAAGAGAGGAGAGTGTGTTGAGTAGATGGAAAGAGTATTTTGAGAGGCTGATGAATGAAGAGAATGAGAGAGAGAGAAGGTTGGATGATGTGGGGATAGTGAATCAGGAAGTGAAACAGATAAGCAAGGAGGAAGTAAGGGCCGCTATGAAGAGGATGAAGAATGGAAAGGCTGTTGGCCCAGATGACATACCAATGGAAGCATGGAGGTGCTTAGGAGAAATGGCAGTGGAATTTCTAACTAGATTGTTTAATGAAATTTTGGAAAGTCAGAGGATGCCTGAGGAGTGGAGAAAAAGTGTTTTGGTACCTATCTTTAAGAATAAGGGTGATGTGCAGAGCTACAGTAACTACAGAGGGATAAAACTGATTAGTCACAGCTTGAAGTTATGGGAAAGAGTAGTGGAAGCAAGGTTAAGAAGGGAGGTGATGATTAGTGATCAGCAGTATGGTTTCATGCCAGGAAAAAGCACTACAGATGCAATGTTTGCTCTGAGAGTGTTGATGGAGAAATACAGAGAAGGTCAGAAGGAGTTGCATTGTGTCTTTGTAGACTTGGAGAAAGCATATGACAGGGTGCCGAGAGAAGAGTTGTGGTACTGTATGAGGAAGTCGGGAGTGGCAGAGAAGTACGTAAGAGTGGTACAGGATATGTATGAGGGTAGTGTGACAGTGGTGAGGACTGCAGTGGGAGTGACAGATCAGTTTAAGATGGAGGTGGGATTACATCAAGGATCAGCTCTGAGTCCTTTCTTATTTGCAGTGGTAATGGACAGGTTGACAGATGAGATCAGACAGGAGGCCCCGTGGACTATGATGTTTGCAGATGACATTGTGATCTGTAGTGAGAGTAGGAATCAGGTTGAGGAGACTCTGGAGAGGTGGAGATATGCTCTAGAGAGCAGAGGAATGAGGGTCAGCAGGGCTAAGACAGAATATATGTGTGTAAATGAGAGGGAGGGTAGAGGAATGGTGAGGATGCAGGGAGTGGAGTTGGTAAAGGTGGACGAGTTTAAGTACTTGGGATCAACAGTTCAGAGTAATGGTGAATGTGGAAGAGAGGTGAAGAAGAAAGTACAGGCAGGGTGGAATGGGTGGAGAAGAGTGTCAGGAGTGATTTGTGACAGACGGGTATCAGTAAGAGTGAAAGGGAAGGTCTACAAGAGTGTAGTGAGGCCAGCTATGTTATATGGGTTGGAGACAGAGGCATTGACAAAAAGGCAGGAGTCAGAGCTGGATGTGGCAGAGTTAAAGATGTTAAGATTTGCAATCGGTGTGACTAGGATGGATAGGATTAGGAATCTGTATATTAGAGGGTCAGCTCATGTTGGACAGTTTGGAGACAAAGCAAGAGAGACGAGATTGCGTTGGTTTGGACATGTGCTGAGGAGGGATGATGGGTATATTGGGAAAAAGATGCTAAGGATGGAGCTGCCAGGTAAAAGGAATAGAGGAAGGCCTAAGATAAGGTTTATGGACGTGGTGAGAGAGGACATGAAGGCGGTTGGTGTGACAGAGCAAGACGCAGAGGATAGGAAGAAATGGAAAGAGATGATCCGCTGTGGCGACCCCTAACGGGAAAAGCCGAAAGAGAATTATGATGATCAGCAGGCACTCCTCAGACTAAGGTCATGTGTCAGATTAGCCTTCCGCTTTCAAATATTTATTTCATCCCTGCTTGGCACTGCTGCTCTCAGCTTAATATCGTGCAAACACTGTTGGCATTGTTGCTTGGGTTTGCCCAATACCAGTAAACATGATAACTGAAACTGATGGGAAAGCATTAGTTTCCATTGCTCTAGGTCAGGTGTTAGACATGTCTGGAATTAGTGGGGAAGCTGCATAGTTTAGGGTACAGAGGTGGGGTGTCCAGGACTCCAGGATATTTGATTCCTGGTAAAGCACTACAGCCAAAGACTTTTACAGCGGTGGTTGTTCTGTCTCCCTGTACAGGTCTGAGGCATGGAGTACTTTGGCCCAGGCTGTATCCAATGCTTCTGACATCCTGTGCACTGGAGAACAGTGCAGACATCATTTTAATGACCTACAGAGGTGCAAAAAGTATATCCTCAACTTTCGGCCTATTGAATATGAGACTGCAAACATCCCACAACTATGTAATTCTGATAACAAGAGGGTATTTGTAATATTTAGAAAACTAAATATAGGCAAGACTGGTATGTCTAGTGCTCTTCTGTCCTTTTCTATTCTTTCTCCAGCTAATGCCAGCATAGAGCTCAATAGACATGCTCATGCTGCTCAAATGCAGACACTGAGGGAAGCAAGTGGTACGTATGGAGCACAAGAGAAGTATTATTGTAGCTTTAAAAGTTAGAGTTTGGGGGGTTTTATACAGTTGTAGCAACTTGAGCATGCATATCCGAACTGTAAAAGCAAGCATGCATGTATTGGTCTGTAGCACAAACCAACTTTAGGTGTCAACTATAACACTGTCTTCAGAGGTTCTGAGTTCAAATACCACGAGTCACAAATATACAGTACTGCATTTCTTTAATAATATTTACATTAAATTAAACTCTATACAAGTGGCATAAATGCCCCACTGTTAACTGTAATCTGTATAACTGGAACATGCATTTGTGCAAAATATGCACATTTCAAGGATTACTTTCAGCACTCTCTAGGTATAGGGTGTATTTGTTAGGATGTTTACTTAGATATAATACTTCAGATTAAACAGTTGTATAATTGTGTTAATGCACTGTAAGTCACAAATGATGGTACTAATTTTATCTCTTTTTTTTTTCTCTCACCCCAACCCTTATTTCTCTTTTTTTTATTTTCTATTATGTGTCATCAAAATATCTCTGTGTCATCCATATGTACCACATTACTAACTGCTACACAGCACAGCGAGGTAGGCCAGCCCCATGGGATCAGCCTGCTCCCACTCCACTGGCTCCAGCACCAATGCCCAGCATGTCTAGCACCCAAACTGGCAGCACTGCCTCTGCTGCCCCTGCACTACCTGGACCCTCAGGTAGTACTGCCCTGGAAGCTGGGGTAGTCGTACCCTCTAAGAGCAGTGGCAGAAATGGGGATTTCACCACCCTCCATGAGATGCTAGAGTTGATGTGTAGAGTCATGTACCACATCATTGGTGTATGCTTACACCAGATAGAGAGGCTGCTCTACCTCATGGTACTTAGGAGGAGAAGACATCAAGCACACCAGCTGCCAGTGGATTAAGGGGACTGTGATGACAGTCCAGTGGGTGAGGACTGAATTCTCACTGTCTCCATGTTTGATGGGCATGAGCCTTTGTTGTCCCCTCCATCATCTCAGTCATGGTGTCCTCCAACCTTTTGTCTCTCTCACCATTCCCACGTCACGTCTTGTTTGTTTTGTCTGTTTACATTTGCTTTCTCAGCTGCCTAACTTACTTGACCCAGAAATACCTATGTCCCTTACCCAGCAGTCATCTCTTAATGAGTTAAAAAAATGGGCACCTGTCTGACAAAATATAGTGTCCCGTAAATAGCTGTCCATTTTGCACACATGCCTTCTTGACACATTTGATTTGGCTGTTCACCCTGATTACGTTGTTGTCACCCCTCTCTTTGGAGGTGACAGTCCAAATTCAGCTAATATTCTGCACATATTATCAGTTTTTACTGTTGAAGAAATGGATAGCTATGGTTCTTTCCTGCTTCTCTCCTGCACCTTCATGTATTGCTTTTCCTTTGTTCATCCCACTGCTTGCTCCACATTTCACCACTTTCTTATCTACCCCATTTTAACACCTATAATCTGGTCAAAAAATAGAATCACACATAACACACATAAGTACCAGAAAAAGCAATGGATCCTTTCACTTTTTGGCCTTTATGTTTTCCAAGAGATGGTGAGCATCTCTACAATGCTGTGGTTATCTCCAAGCATTGCCACTTAACTCCGGTGTGCTACAGCCACACAGTGAGATATGCTGAATGACCCCGGATGATACTGGGTTTGAAACCAGTCCTCACCCACTGGACTGTCATCACAGTCCCCTTAATCCACCGGCAGCTGGTGTGCTTGATGTCTTCTCCTCCTAAGTACCATGAGGTAGAGCAGCCTCTCTATCTGGTGTAAGCATACACCAATGACTCAAACAACATTTGTCACTTAACTGGCTATGTCAATGTATCAAGCCTGGCTAACTCTCTCTAGAATGTGTAAAAATCTGTTAACCAGTTTACTGTGTAATTTAATTTAATCCTGACTTGTGCTCAGGATTAACTGTAACCTGTGGAACTTGTTTAACTTGCTTACTTATGTAATCTCTGTAAATAGTCTGTTTATAATATGTAATGCTGGTATTATGTAATGCTGTATCTGCTTACCCTTGGAGCTTTTCTCCCCGGGCCTCCGCTGAAAATGGACATGCATCCAGTCGGACTATCCCGGTCAACAAATGTAAAATAAAAATAAAATAAAAATAAATATTATAAAGAATAATGTCATTGCATTATCACTGTTTATTTAAAAATATTACATACACCTGGATTTAAACCCAGTATCATCCAGGGTCAAATAGAAATGTGCCAACGCATTTACACCTGCTGCCACAGAGTCAGCTGAGCAACAGGTGTGTTTCATAGACTCAATACTAACTCTCAGACTTTTAGCAAAGTGGCTCATGTTTGCACGCTGCTTAACAACATTCGAACAGGGAAAGTAATGGAAATGTGTACCTCATATGCACAAACACTTTGCCAACCGTCGTGCAAACCTGCTGCAGGCTACTGCACTATGCAAAGTCAATATTAGCATGTATTAGGGTCTATATTAGAACATTGAAGCTTCAAAACTTTGAGTGTTCTAATTTCGAACCCTAGTCATCGAAAAATTAAAACATCAAACATACAGAACAGCAAATTTTTTCCTAAGGAAAAAATTTGCTGTTCCAAAACACATACACACAACAAAAGCACACCAAACAAACAGCAATCCACACACATACACCTAAACTCTTACACCTAACCCTACACTAAACTATACATACACCACTAACTATCCACTTACCTTAACCCAAACCCTAACCCCAAGGTCCGTCACTACAACACAGTCACCTCACCCGTGTCCTAACCCTAACTCACCTACCCTGCCCTAACCCTCACATCCACACAATCGCACACTTACCTGACCAGCACCTTAACCCTAACCCACCCTAACCCTCATGTCCACACAATCGCACACTTACCTGAACCCGACCCCGTAACTTTCCACCACAGCGCTGAAAATACCGAAGCAACAGAAACAGACAACCAAATTCTTTCCCTAGGAAAAAAATTGATTTTCTGTTTCTTTGATATTTTCAGTGTTGGCTGAAAACAGGTCGATATTAGAAAACTCTAAATTTTGAAACTTCGGTGTTCTAATATAGACCCATGTATTAGTGCTGTTTATTGTCCATTTTCTCTTTATGCCATGAACTTACATGTGGAAGCATAACAAACTAAAGGCCCTATCTAACAATATGTCACATATTTACAATCCAGCCATGTGTTGCCTCCCACCATGCACTGCAACCCTGGTGTCTCAGTATTTTTTCACACATATATCAACTGCACTACATAAATTGATATCAAATGTTGTGTGATATGCAATGCATGCCAATCTGATAATATGCAGAACTAGAACTATCTTCACAGTTAAACATGCCTGTACATCCATCAACTGACCTTGACCTATAAGTCTAATCAGCCTTATCTGCAATGCTATGGAAAGAATCTTCATGAACCTTATCCACAGGGACAAGGGTGATCTTCAGCACTCTTGACCCAATCCATTTTGGTTTTGTCAACAGTCGATCTTGCTTATTAAACCTAGTGGACTTATTTGATAATGTCTCCAAAGCCATGGATGAGGCAAAACATGCCATACCACCTATGTTGATTTAGCCAAGGCCTTTGACACAACTCCCCATTTAGATATCATAGAGAAAATCTTAAATCTGGGGATTAACCCATACATTACTAAATGGGTAACCAACTTGATTGCCAAAAGAATGCACACTGTCAAAGTTGGGGAGTCCACGTTGACCAGTAGACCAGTTATCATTGAAGTACCACAAGGATCTGTGCTGGACCCTCTACTGTTTGAAACTATTTCTCTGGAGTCCTAATGAAGGTAGATGGCCTGCAGCTTACCAGCTTTGCATATGGCTGTCAACTGGGCACAATTATATAGTGTCACCTGAAAATGTTAACATATTACAGAAAGGGCTGACACAGACAAATGACTGCTGCCAAACTTATGGACTGAAACTTAACAGAAAAAAATGCTCATCATCCATTTTGTCAGATAAGTACCCCTGCTATTTATGATACACATAGCACCCCACTAAACTCAAACTCAGTAGTGCGAGTCTTGGGAACATAGGTTGATAGCCATCTAAACTTCAATCATTATACGTCCATAGTGGTAAGACACACATTCTACATTGTACACCTTATAAATAAGGGCATCACATCCAAGTCAAGGGAGGTCATAGCTCCACTGTCGTTGACTATTATCAGACCACTAATTGAGTACAATGCTCCTTTCTGTATATACCTCACCAGACACATGCATCAACTGGAGAAAACACAGAGGTTTCTGATCAGGGAGAATACAGGACCTCCAAAGCATGACATAGATGGAAAGACTGAAAGACCTATCACTGTACGCAGTATCATACAGGCTACTGAGATGCGACCAATGCCTGGCCTACAGAGCAGTCTCAAACCCTGCCCTATTGGAAATGCTGAACATCTACAAATCAAATGGGACAAGAATAACTTGTTCAAGGATCTCAACCTAGCCTGTGACATAAACAAAATATGCTGGAGAGACAGATATAGCTCCCAGTAATTGCCACACCGCTGTAATAGGCTCCATCTGCATTTGAAGCACTGCTCCTCAATGACTCTACTAAAATGCAACATTTACAACTGGATGAGTGATTGTAAATTCACCCCAGGGTGGCATCTACATCCCTCATGGATAGGGGCAGTTGGTTCTGATCACAAAATTGCTCTTTTAAAAATGACCATCTGGCTATGCTCAATAAGAGAACTTGGGTTTTTACATGGCTAGGTTTGTAAAGGCCCTAGAGCCATTAGCCTAGTAACCTCATATGAAACTATTAAGCTATGAACCTATGCAGGCCTCCCAACATCTTCTCTCCAACATGCACTGCTATTGTCATCCACTATAAGTTGTCCTGAATCCTTGTCAAAGTCAGAGTTGTGCTATGGTGCTTGTGAAAAGTACTGAGGTCTATAGTCTGTGTACTTAGGTAGGGGTTCTGTTCTCACTGCAGTGAACTGTGTGTGTGTGTGTGTGTGTGTGTGTGTGTGTCTGTGTGTGTGTGTGTGTGTGTGTGTGTGTGTGTGTGTGTGTGTGTGTGTGTGTGTATTTCTAGCCAGAGCAGCATTTTGACACTTGCACATGCCTACACATAGGTTCATAGGTAGGTACTAGACTATCGGTCCTAGGGCCTATACAAGCCTAGCCAAAAAGGTACTCTGGTTTTCGCCACCCAAGAAAATTATGTTCCTGTGCCCCTGTCAAGCAGAACCAAAGAGGTGATCCCCAGGGTGAATTTCCTATAACCCATCCAATCATCAAGAGTTTTCTTGAAGAGTGCAAACAAGGAGTTTTGTTTGATATAGATAGGTAGTTTGTTCCAGAGAACAAGAAGCCTCTGGGACAGGAATCTATCCCTCCAGCATGTTTTGTTTATTGTGGTGACAAGGTTTAGGTCCCTAGAGCATGTAGCTTGGAGGGATTGGGATTTCTTTAAGTGGAGCATGTCCAACAGCTCTGGGTTTGACATAGCTTTGTATGCTAGGCAGAGATAGCCTCTGAGTAGGCGCTATGTGACAGAGTAAAGCTGGAGTTTTTTGAGACAGCCTCTGTAGGGCATCTGTTTGAGGCTGGTAATCCTCTTTGTGAGGTATTTCTGTGGCCTTTCCAGTTGTTGTAGATGTCTTGTAAGGTACATACCAAAAGGGGTGTTGTACTCTATAATGGGTCTAATGAGTAACGAGTAGAAGGGAACAATGACCTCTTTTTTCCTGGAAGAGAAAGCTTTTGTGATGAGGTGTGCCACGTAGAAGAATTTCCTGACTACTGTGGTGATGTGATTATCAAAGGAGAGACTACTGTCCACCTGTGTTCCAAGGTCTCTTATTACACTTTCCATGTTAAGTAGACTACCACCTATGTGGTAGCTCATGGGTACAGAGTTTTTATCAAAGGGGATGACAATGCACTTTTTGGCACTGAGCTTGAGGCCATGGCTTTTACACCAGGCATCTGTGTCATTGAGGCCCTTTTGTAGGATGTCCACATCATTAGGAGTTTCAATTATTTATTATTTATTTATTTATTTATTTTACATTTGTTAACCGGGAAATTCCGACTGGACCAGGTCCATTTTCAGCGGAGGCCCAGGGAGAAAAGCTCCAACATCAAGTTATACAAATACAGTACATCCAGCATAATACACAAAACAGGTTACATCATGTATGCAGAGCATAGTAATATAACAAGAATTAATAAAAACACTCCAGGTAAAAGATATAGAACATGGGTAAAAAGACAATGTCAGTCATACTTTGGTAAGAAAAGAAAATATATCAAGTAAGATTCTACAGTTAAAAGTACCCTTTCAGATGACCAAGCCTACAGGGGATCAGAGCTCCAGCATGTGATCAGAGAGTAATTTGGGGAGTTAATAGTAGTATGGGTAGGGTTATGTGATACAAGGGCATAACCATGTACTAAGAAGGTGCGATTTGAGGGAGTTTTTGAATATGGATGTGGAGGGGGCAGTGGACACAGATAGGGGAAGAGAGTTCCAATTTCTGGCAATGGTGTGGGAGTAGAGTGCTTTCCCTGCATTATTGTTAGCCTTGGTGATGGAGAGGAGAGATTTTTCACTGGATCTTAGGTATCGGTTTGTAGTATAGATAGTAAGTAGGTTGGATAATGAGGGGTTTTTTTCAGGATATTTGAGAATATTGTAGGCTGTGCCCAGCTGGTGATAGTTAAGTAGCTGTGGTAGCTCAAGCCATTTTAGTTCTTTTAGTGCAGCACAGTGATGGGTTCTATAGGTTGAGTTAGTAGCAAACTTGGCTATTTTATTGTAGCATGATTCTAGTTTGTCTAGGTCACATTGTCTGATTTGGGTAAAGATTGGTGCTGCGTATAATAGAGTTGAGAGGAGGTGGCTTTGTGCAAGAGTGACTCTTGCTTTTTGTGAGAGAAAGGACTTATGCCTGTATAGGGAGCCTAGTTTTTTGTGTACTAGTTTTATGGTATGTGAGATGTGGTCATCAAAGTGGAGATTATTGTCTATTTCAATGCCCAGAAGTTTGGTGTGGTTAGAAGGGGAGATGGTGGTGCCGTCATTAGAGGTTATGGTAAAGGAGAGGGTTTTTTTTATCTATTAGGGGTAAATAGTAGCAGTTTTGTCCTTTTGGGATTTAGAATTAGTTGGATTCCAGATATCCATTTTCTACTGAGATAAAGGTATCTTGAGTGAGTGTACGTAGGGTGGTGGGAGATGAGGCGGAGCAGATCAGAGTTGAATCATCTGCATATTGTATGAGTGTGGCATGTTGTGTAGAGCATTTGAGGTTATTTGTGAAAATAGAGAACAACAGCGGGCCCAGTATAGAGCCCTGTGGGACACCTATGGTGGCTGGAAGTTGTGTAGACAGAGTTCCTTTCCACTGGACTGATTGTTGCCTGTCAGACAAGTAGCTTCTGAACCAGGCCATAGTAGAGGAGGTGAAGGATAATGATGTTAGTGAGTCTAGTAGAATGGAGTGGGAGACCATATCAAATGCTTTTGAGAGGTCTAGGAAAATGGCTGATACATATTTGTTATCATTCCTGTGAAGGTTTATATAATTAGTGAAAGATAAAAGGGCTGTGGTAGTGCTGTGATGTGGACGGAAACCGTGTTGTGTGGTAGATAGTAGATTGTGTGTGTTAAGAAATGTCATCACTTGCAAGTGGATGCATTTCTCAAGAATTTTGGATAAAGGGCAAAGGATGGCAATAGGTCGGTTGTTGGAGAATTCATAGGAATGACCTTTTTATGGAGAGGATGTAGGATTCTAGTATGGAGCGGTTGATAAGGATGGAGACAGGATATGATAAGGAGTCACTAGCCATTTTAGGTATGCAGCAGGTATGTTATCAGCTGCTAGTGTGGTTTGCTTTAGTTTTAGGAGGAGTTTTTTGATAGTTGAGGTGGGCACTGGTGATAGGCTGAAAGAGGGGGTGGTGTGGAATAGGTTATGTTGTGACTGAGGTAGAATGTTTTTGGTTATTTGACTGGACAGGGCCAAGATGGATTTAGTAAAATGGTTATTAAATTGAGAAGCTGTGTCTAGGGTATTGTTAGTAGAGATGGGTGCTGGGGTTGTGGTTTTGCCTGGCTTTAGTAGGGAGTTAATGGCATGCCAGAATTTTTGTGGACTATTTGAATATTTCTTTTGGGCGCTAAGAAAATAGTTTTGTTTGTTTATTTTGGATTCAGCCTTGGCCTTGTTTCTAAGCTGTTGATAGTATTGTCTGGAGCTAGGGGTTTTGTCAGTTTTCCAGATTTTCCAGGCTTTATCTCTAGTTTTTAGTAAGGCTCTGGTGTCTCTATTTAGCCAGGGTGCGTAGTTGGCTTTAACTCTGATCTTTCTGCTGGGAGCTAGACTATTAAGGATGTTAGAGAAGGTTGTATTGAAGTAGTCTACTGCCTGGTCTAACCCGAGTGTCCGTAGTGGTTCCCAGTTGCAGTGGCTTAGGACAGTATTTAGGTATCGTGGGGTAAGGTTACGGTCATCTCGTACAAATTTGTAGACTACTGGTTTGGGATGATTGGAGTGTTTCTGGAGTAGGAAGGTAGGGAGATGATCACTTAAGTCATCTGGAAGGCAGCCTACTGTATAGTTTTGTTTGGGATAGTTGGTTAGTGTCCAGTCCAGTATGGATTCTCTCTTTGTTTTCTCATCTATTCTAGTTGGTTCTTTAATTAGTTGAGAGAACCCATATAGATTGATATGTGTAGAGGGGCTGCTGGAGTTACAGGTTGCCCAGTCAGTGTTAAGGTCTCCTAGTAGGATCGTTTCCTGAGGTAGATTGTCCTTTGTCCAGTGTAGGATGTCTTCTATTATGAGCGAGTTGTTGCCTGGAGGTATATAGCAGCATATTATATTAATCTTCTTGGTGTTTCTTATGGATAGGACAGAAAACAGGACTTCAGCAGTTTGAAAAGTGGGTGGTGTGGTGTGCAGGAGCTGGAGGTTAAGGGTGTTTTTAAAGAGAATGGCTACTCCACCTCCTTTCCTGTTTGTTCTATCAGACCTAAGTGTATTATACCCTGGGGGAAGAAAGACTTCATCTTGGATACTGGGTGTAAGCCAGGTTTCTGTAATGGCGAGTATATCAGGGTTGTAGTGGGCTATGAATGCATGTAGGTCTGTTAGCTTATTGGTAATACTTCTTATGTTGAGATTTAGGATTAGCAGGTCAGATGTTTGTCTAGCTGAGAGGGGACCTGGATTTGGGTGAATGTCACCAGAGGTTAGCAGAATTTGTAGGAGTGTCAGTATGTGTTTTTTAATATTAATTGTTTGCGAGCTTGGTCTATGAGAGTTTTTCTTAGTATGATGAGATGGTGTAATTTTTGTTAGTGAGTAATATGTAGTTGTAAGATTTATGACTGTAGGGCAGATGTAGAAGTCTGAGTGAGTTTGAGAGGGTGGGCTAGTGTGGGTAGTGTGATAGCAGTTGTGCAACGGTAGATCTGTTTGTAAGGAAGTTAGGAAGGTTAGCGATAGTAGAGCTAGTGATAGGGATGTGAGTGTGGGTAACATGATACTACTTTGAGTGAGAAGTACAACTAGGATTCCTGGTTGGTTGTGTGTGAGGGTAGAGTTGTGTTGCCTGGGAATGTGTTTTGGGAGTGGGATATAATTGGATTGGGGGGTGGGGGGAGGTAGGATGAGTGGGTTGGGCTAGTTGTTAGGGAATTAGGGGTTGGACTACTGGTCAGGTGATTAGGGGTTAGAATAAAAGGAGAAGTAGTGGGGGCGGGTGGGAATAGGGGGCAGGGAGTGGAGAGGAGCAAGCCCGAGCGAAGCGGGCTAACACCGACACTAAGTGTTCCTTTAGGCTTTGGTAAGTATGTAATGTTAGCTTAAATTGTAATATGTTCAACTGAAATTATAACTGTAATTTAATATGTTTGCACAAAGTTATAGGCTATGTTATGGCTCCTAGTTTGCAGTCATCTGCGAACTTCGTTAGCCAAAGACCTTCTGTGTTAGCCTGTACTTCAGAAAAGTTGATACCAAACAGGAGAGGACCCAGGACTGAACCCTGTGGTACTCCACTTGTCACATGTCTGAAGTCGGATTTGGAGTCTGCTACTTTCACAGTCTGGGTTCTATCAGTGAGCCAGTTGGCAACCCATCTTGTGATATAGGGATTTATACCTAGTTTAGTGAGTTTATCTATAATTCCAGAGTGGGGGATGGTGTCAAAAACCTGGGCGAGATCTAGATAGGCTGTGTGAACCATCTTACCCTTGCCTATGGCTTTGGTGACTGCTTCAAAGATGTCAATCAGGTTTAGGAGACATGATCTGGCTTTTACAAACCCAAACTGGGTGGGGTTTAGAGTTTGGAGATTACCAATGTCTTTGTTTATAAGTTCCATTACAATACATTCCATGGTCTTGCAGACAAGGCTTGTTAGGCTAATGAGGCGGTAGTTCCCGGGGTCCATGGTGACACCCTCTTTGTGGAGTGGGATAACCGTCACTGTGCACTATTCCATGGACACAAAGCCTGAGTTGAGGCTATGACTGAACATGGTGCTTAGGTGGGGTGCCAGTTCATTCTGTAGTTCATGTAGAATGCAGCCTGGGATGTTGTCTGGTCCCATGGATGCTGTGTTCTTGGCTTTGGAGAGTGTGGTTTTTACTTGTGCAGCCGTTATTACAGGAACTTTGCATTCTTCCGGTATAGAGATGGGCCCTTTATGGGGTGGCGGGGTAAAGTTAGCAGTGAGCCTATCTGACAGGATATTGGCAATATCAGTTGGTTCTGTATAATTAGTGCCACTGTGCTGTAACTCAGAGCAAATCTGAGTGTTGCCATTGAGATTTTTGACATAGCTATATAATGCTCTGTGGTTGTCTTTAGAATCAGTGGCGATTTTGTTTTCATAACAAACTTTGGATGCAGGCCTCTCAACATCTTCTCTCCAAGATGCACTGCTGATGTCATCCACTATAAGTTGTCCTGCAGCCTTGTAAAAGTCAGACTTGTGCCATCATGTTTCAATACAATACTAAGCTCTGTAGTCTGTGTACTTAGATAGGTTGGGGTCTTTTTTCACTGCATTCAAATGGTGTGTGTGTGTGTGTGTGTGCGTGTGTGTGTGTGTGTGTGTGTGTGTGTGTGTGTGTGTGTGTGTGTGTGTGTGTGTGTGTGTGTGTGTTTAGTGAACTTGCTTGACATTACAGAGAGCTTTTTACTCCCACTCATGGGAAACTGCTATTACCATATTCTCCTCACCAGACACTGCTGATGTCATCAGCTATATCTGATTTGTGGATGTGCACTATTGTCACCAGGGCAGGGTAAGAGACTGGCTTGTAGGCTTTTTGTTTTCTTGGTAAGAAATCCCTGTGGTCTATCCAGCTGCTGCATGTGTCTGATCAGGTACATGTAAAAGACAGAATTATACTCTATTACTTTTCTGAAGAAATTCAAGTACAGTGATGTAAAATAATCCTCAGATCTGAATACAATGACAAGACTTATGATGTGCACAACATAGGCTTTCAATACTGGTATGGACACTTGGCGGTCACAATTCAGATTGATATGTGTGTTCACAGTGCTTGCATCACTGAGCTTTAGCATAATGGGACCATTGTTAATACGATAATTAATAGGGAATTCCACTTTGCAGAAGGACAAAATAAAGACACATTTTTTGCATTTATTTGTAGACCGTGTGGCTTTGTCACCAATCATTTATCTGTGTTAGTTCCTCCTGTAGTATGTTATCATCATAGGTGGACACAATGATTTCACCTAGTATGGAAAAATCAGCAGATGCAGTAATACAAAGGCCATATACTTTAGCTTGAACTGTCAAGAAATAGATTCCAAACAGTAAAGGGCTAAACACAGATCCCTGGGGTACACCGGTGGTGACAGCTCTACTGATACATGTTGATTCACCAACTTTTACAGTGAGCCATTTGGTTATCCATCAAGTGACTTAAAGGATAATCCCCAGAGAGAGTTTCTCAATGATACCTGAGTGGGGTATTGTGTCCAAACCCTAGGCAAGATCAGGATAAGGTGTATGCACTGTCTTACCTTTATCCAGGCCTATCACACAGAATTAATGGGCTGTGAAAACATCCCAGATCGCATGTCGTGTGACTCAGCACATACACCTTCCTGATATGGTTGAATACACACTTTAACACACCCTATACACAGGCTATGTTCCTGTAAGAGGGGTGTACATCAACATGAATCCATGTAAGTTGAGGGGTAGAACACCCAATGCATAAATGTATAGACTGATCCTAATTCTCCTCATCTATGAAGTAAACCGGCATGTCATCATGGAAATTTTATTAAATGGACACTAGTAATATCCTGGCTGTGGGAAACAGACCTGCGTGAATTGTTAATGCTACATCATGTCTGTTACATTTGTTAGATGTTGGTGCAGAAACCCCATCAAGTTGTTACTCCAGATGCATATGTGATACCTGTTTTGGTGATGCACACAGCACATACTTAGCTGTTTGACAACATTAATGGCATGGGTAACATTTCTGACAGTGTGGATTGTGCCATAAAAAAAAAAAAAAATATATATATATATATATATATATATATATATATATATATATACCATAGACAGTAGTCAACTAGCCTGTATTGATCATAATGATACAGGTACAGCAGTGTCCCTTCTATCACCTCCAGTAGATGTTAGAGTGTCATCACAGTGTGCAAGATTACTCTCCTAGAGGGCAGACATGTCATAATAGTTGTACAAGTGTGTTTGTGCAGAATCATCTCTGATCACCCTAAATCATATATGTTATATCAGATACATGGGATTATTGGTGGTATTATTTTGATATTGTCTGTGATTGTGCGTGTTTCTTTTAATGTTGTTCATGAGCCATTACCTGTGTCCTACTTGGAGACCTCAGCTGAAATTACACTCATATTGAGGCAAATCAGTTTACACAGCTTCACAAAATGCACCCCACCACAGTTGTATATAACATTCCTGATAGATGACCTCTGCATTGTTCATGTAAGGATGCTTATCTCACACAGACTTCTTCCCCACTGTTATGTTACCTTGTCTGACAGCCACATAATACACATTTTCACTGTGCAGTCCCTACTGTACCATATTGATATGTGATTGGTATTGCTACTACAACTAACTTCCATTGACATGCCCTCATATGTTATACATTCCATTGACATGCCCTCATCTGCTGTACATTAGGTTGTTTCACCTGTCCTCTTTCCCTGTGTTCATTCCAACAAATCATCTGCGTGTCCCTGTTCAATACACTCACTTCCCCGAGTGTTTATTTTACTTGGCAGTCTATGTACCCTTACAGATCATTTACACAACACCAGTACAGAATGCCAGGAATAAGATTTCATAATACTCTGCACTGTACACACTGTCCTGTACTTTGTTTGGACCATATAAATATCATACATCTCAATTGTCCAGATTTTCACAGTATGTCCAGAATTTTACCTTATATTTCCTGGTCTGTTCCTTATAAAATTTGTAGTTTTCTGCTATATCTCTGAAGTGATCTCAGGACTAATGCCACTAAATAATTACATACATTTGAGTTTCAGACTTAAAATCCTTCAGAAAATGTATCTTAGCACAAACCTTGATATTCTAGCATATTTCTAAGTTTAAACATGCAAATATGTAGAATCTGTCCCTATTTCTGGGTCATTGTCCAGCCTTCATGTTGTTCTTTGTCCAGATTACTTGAACTAAGAGATTGAGAGCTATGGAAACTTATATGTTAAACCAAGGTTATCATTGTGGCATTCCACACAAACACGCTAACTGTGCTCCTATATAAACAGGATTATTGTCCATGTTGCTCTACATGGTTTTCTGCCCAGTGACAGCGTCGCCAGCCATGAAACCGTGCTTATTTATGTTTGAATGTGGTGTGTGGCATGAATGTGTAATTAACGCTGCTGCATGTCGCGCATCACCTCGCACACATGCAAGCTCCATGTAGGCTTTGTGCGAAGCCATCAAGGAATTTAATGAATACCAGGGAATGTAAACAAAAGAAAATAAACTTGCAACATTTTTCATAGTAGGACAACATCATAATACAAAGTAATCTTAAGAACAAAAAGTAATAAGGTAAGAATTAATTTTACAAATTTCCAATAACTCATTCTGATAATTAGACACAATTATATGTACAATGCAGATTTGTGGTAGATCAATTTTAATGATCAATCACATTCATATACAATTGCATAACAGTATCAGAGCGCAATATAGATTGTAGGCAACTGCAGTACAGGACATAAATAGGCATGGCAGAGAGAAGTTCTCAGAAAATAGAGCAGATCGAAGTGGAGAGTAGACAAGGAGAGAAAATGTTCAAAAGAGACACTGCTCCCCATGGGCGTACTTGTCTATCAAATAGAAGAAGGCAAAATAGGGTGAAAAGAGATTTTTTTGTATATTTCCTCAACAATAAGTACTATAAAACTCTTACTGGTGTTAACAGAAAAATGGTTCAGAAATATGCATGTGATATGCAGGTGACTCCAATTACAAGGTAAAAGAGATCTAACTGCCAAACCCGACTTTTGCGGTCAAAAAAGAAATTATATTTTTTTAAAGAATCTGATTCTGTCTGATGGTAGCCTTTTGCCACCATCTTGAATGATCTGCTTCTGATAGCTGGAAGTGCAGAGAACTTCTTAATTAAACATTGAAATGTAAAACATTTTTAGGTAGAATTATGAGATTATTAAAAAAATTGCAGGTCTAAAAGGATTGAAAAAATTTCCAGATGATAGATTTGTGGTGTGTTTACCTTCTTTTTGAAAATATTGTATCACTGCTGGATTTAATAGCACACTAATCATTTGAAAGGCTGAATTATATATCAAGTTACTCAGTCAAGCTTTGCCCCATACTGCCAAGTTCTAAATATACTTCCTTTGTAACTGCACCATCTTAGAAAAAGGAAAACACAGTTAATTCATTTTCTCCTTGTTGTTGTGAACTTTGATGTAGTGCATTTAAAGAACAATGGTGTGCATGGAAAAGCTCCATGTCTGGTTGCAGAGGAATGCAGCACCCCACAGAACAAACAAACAAACAAAGCTGGTAACAAATCTGCATATGTTGTATCATGATGGTCAATAATATCATTCAAAATGACATCAGTTGCAAAGAATGTCAGGTCAGTAAATGACCCTGGAAATAAAAAAAAAAATTAGGTAGCCTCTTCAGTGGAAGGACCAATTAAAAGTATGATAATGAATCATATAAGCAGACAGGAGGCAAATTAACAGAAATGAACTAGAATAAGGGAATATTTGGCTGGGTTATTTAGTTGTACCTACCAGCTCTAATTTATGAATATAAATAACAGACACAGTGCTTTGCCAAGGAGTCCAATGAGTTTGTATTTGATACTGATACCGATAAAATGGTTGCCTTTTTTTTGGTCAGCAACATATACCATCTGTACTCAGTTGTAATGCCTAGGATTTATAAGACCTTTACTTCAATGCATTAAGTAGCAAAAATCAATATTAAGATATACAGAAAACTTTTTTTTTTCATATTTCTTTATAAAGTAAGAGAGACTGAGATAATTTGGTCAACTTTACAAAATCAATAAATAATTTAATAAAATGTATTTATTTATTTTATTTTACATTTGTTAACCGGGCTAGTCTAGCTGGATACATGTCCTTTTTCAGTAGAGGCCCGAGGAGAAAAGCTCCAAACATAATCATAAAACACAAGTTAACACAAGTTATCATAACAAGTTATAAAAAATACAGGTTATAAAAATACAAGTTAAAAAAGTATAAAAAAAGTAGACATTGTACATTTACAAGATTAGTAAAAAAGTACATTTACATAGAAGTATAATGAGACAAAGATCAATTGGCTGGTAATACATAGCAGAGATATGTTATATAGTAGTAGTATATATCGAGTTCAAAAACAAACAATGAAATACATGACTAAACATGAGTGATCATTAAGGCTTGGATGGCAATAATAAAATAATTATACTGCCAGAGGGCTCTAGAAGTTCCAGATATGGTATCTTTATGATTATTGAAATTCATTTTCCAGTTGGTTAATGTCTGTCTGTCACCATGGGATTTGAGAATGATGGCCTGATTGGAAATCATGGAGTTCTGAGAAGATGCCTACTGATTAGGCCTTGCACCAGTCTGATTTCTGCAGGTTGTATTAATAATGCTGGAAGGGAACGGTGTCTCAGTACAAAACCTGGAGAATCACTAATGTACCCAAACATTAATGAAATATCTTATGAATAAATGGGATAGTGTGATATTAGGCACATTATAGGCAAACCAGTATTACTGATTGCCACATTTGGAAAGAAACTGTACCTCAGAGAAGGATACATTTATACACTATCCAGGTAAGTAAGATGAATACTTCTGAGAGGTAAGTAGTTCTAGAAGAGGCTCTTAAACTAAAAGATGATACTGATGAACTGGGGCAATGTTATGTCACTGAAGGTGGATGATATACTATCTGATGATATAAAATAAGAAGTGAATACCCCCTTATATAAGTTTACTTAGGCAAAGAGCATAAACAACATCCTCTTCACTTCAGCTACTGTTGATGTTTAGCCACTTCTGACTACCCCTTCTCAATATTTTCTCATTCTCCATGGACCCAAATGTGAGATGGTGCCACTGTGACCCGCATGAAGAGAATCTCACATTGGGGGAAGGCTGTAGATTCAAAAGGAGCTGGAGTTATCATGCTTCACAAAAAGAGACTGTGCCAGTACAATAGTTGTTATGCTTTAATGCACTATGAAGCTTTTCTACTTTTCATGATATTACTGATACTGATTTGTTATTATTAGTAGTAGTAGTAGTATTAGTAGTATTATTATTTTGTCTCTGTAGTATTTATTTAGTTATTGCTTCCTTACTTAAGATTGACTGAATGAAAATAATGATGTGTGTTCATTTTGGCCAAAGAAATATTTCTTCTTTCATTTATCATCTGTGACAGGTTTAACACGATTATTTTATTTTCACATTTAAATGATTCCTGTCTTAGAAGCATGACAATTGAGTTGGGCCAAGGTATCTCTTTTTAATAATGCATCAGATGTTATTTTTCGGTCTGCAGTAATAAGATACAGAATGCAACAAATCTATACCTGTGCAGGTAAATTTAAAATGAATTAATAGATATTGTGACATTACTGTTTCTTCAAATAGAAATGGAGTCAATCATTGTTTACTTCAGTGATGAGCATAAAATACAGGTGACAAAAAAACTAAAATAACTTTAAACAAAAAGATAACATTAGGAAGAGCCAATAACAATATTATGCAAATGCTTCTATTTCTTTTACTAAGAGTAGGTATGACATTTTTAAAATATTTCCTGACAGCTGCTTTTGAACACTAACTTGAGTGATATGGCTTTAGATGAGAATGACAACAAAAGCTTCAATAAAATACATTTAGATAAAGAAGACATTTTAAAAATGTAGAATATTTGCTGCTGAAGTATAAAACAAAACCTCAGTGGGGTACTGCATTTTATAGATTGAGTTTGTAAGCAAAAATTGTTCACAGAGATATATGAGCTAACAAGACCCAAGGGTTTTGCCTTTTACCAGACCTTTTGGCTGAATGGGAGTAAATTAATGAGTGAGTTGGTGTGGATTTTGTAAACTTGCTTATAAAAATAGTTAAAGAAATCTCATTGAAATTAAGAGTAAATTTGAAACTAGTCCAGGTAAAGTAATTTTGGCAGCTTCCTCCACTGAAATCAAAGAGAAAATGAAGGGCATCAATCTCAAAATTAAGATTCAATGTTATGGTGTGGGAATCAGAAGGTATAGAGATACTGACGATTATAAATATTGAGAAAGAAAATACTTGTTCCCATTTAAAGACTATTGGATCCACAAATAATAAGAATCATGATCAAATCCATTCATTGAAAGATGACTGTTTTTTAAATCTACCAAAGACTCAAACCAATCAGATACCCAGAAGGTTAGCAAAGGTTGCTGATAAAAGTCAGAAAGCAGCCAAATGTGCTCAAACCATTTTGAAAGCATAAAGAGCAAATGTGAGAAATAAGAACAAACCTCATTTCAAGTAGAAAGAGAAAATGGATGTTTCCAGACACAGGACGAGAATCGGGATGTTTATGAGTGATCACAAGTACTCCAAAATGGTAAGAAAGAGGGAAATAACAGATGCCCAAACCACAAAGGCAGAAGTATTACCAGGGATAGAACTAAAGGTAAATATGAAATTCAGTTTTAAGATTTCTAACTGGTCTTCATGCACTTTACGTTTTGAAGAAGTCCAAGATTTACAGAATGGCTTTGCCTATATTCCTACCAACCGAATGAGCTTTGTGGATGCTATCAATAATTTGAAGGCCTTTACATGTAAATTAAAATTTAAAGTTTTCTTTAAATGTAAAGATAAGATAAAGGATATGAATGATGTCTATAAGCCATGTCTCTCCAGTCCTCACTCAATTCCACTATACATTAAAAAAACACCTTTATTGGGTAATCACTTGTGACATAGGCAAAATTACATTTATATAAAAGTAAAAGAACCATATTAACAAATCCACATTTACAAACATTATACATCACATATATTCTTCCATACGTCAGGCCAGCATTACATAAATTGTTCAGTTCCTACCTTTCCATAAACCTCATTTCTCCTTCAAAACATTTTCTGCATGTATTGTTCTGACAGTTTCTTTCTTTTTCTATATAATTTGCGCATACATTTTTCTAAAGATCCCACTTCCTGTTCTTTTATCTCTGTTACAATATTCACTACTTCAAGAACAGTTAGTTTAGACTTTGACTTCCATTTTCTAGTAATTGTTTATTTTGGGGAGCCACCAGAACTAAGTTTATCAAGGCCTTGCTATGTCTAAGCATTTCATATCCTGAATCCCAGTTTGAAAGTATAATTTCATTAGTTACTCTCACTTACTTATCCAGTATTCTTGACAGAGTATGCTGTAGGGAAATTTAAAAGTGTGCCAAATCATTATACTCAGACAACAAATGCTCCTATGTACCACTTTCCTCCCCATCATACAATCATACCTCCAACATGTACCATTGTTAACTGAGGAAGAATTATGTGGAGCCTTCTTGGGTTTAAATTCTATATCTTCTAGACTTTGTTGCATATTTGAAAGCATATTTGAAAGCAATATACAAGTCTTCCCTTTGTTTATTTTTGAATTGCTCATCTAATCTCTCCTCCCAACATTTCTGACCTCCTGTGGTTCAGTCCTACAGTTACAATGTGATATTTTATTTGCCTTACTAATTATCCCTTTTATCATCAGTTTCTGTTCTCCATCCATCTAAAAACTCAAGCAGTGTAGGCCTTTCATTTAGGGTTCCCCTATCCCTTTTTCTCTTTGCCTATACTCTGATATACATCCCTGAAAAGGAAGGTAGTCTCTACCCTGCAGGCTAAACTTCTTCTTGACCTCTTCCCATTCCATTACCTTTCCATCTTCAATTATTTTTCCCAGTGCCATAGCCCATTTTCCAGCTTGCTCCACTAAATTCCAGCCCCATCTTGCCTATTCACCGTACCCATAATTGTAGTCATCATTATGGTATACACGCCTTTAATCCCACTACACATTTTTTAACTGAATTGTAAACAAGACCTCTGGCATTAGTTACCCCAGCTAGCCACTAAGAAAATATACAGTCTTGTTGTGAGTGAAATAAAAGCTTGAAGGAATGTCTACAAGGACATTTTTATTTAGGGCAATGAATGTGGACAAAGCAGGGAGATACTATTGTTATAGACGCAGAGACTTATAACAACAAGATGATTTCCATTTGAAGAGGCAGACAGTTTTACAAAAATGTTAGTTTAACAGATATCTCCAGAAATATATTTTTTACATATTTATTTCCAGCAAATCGGGAGAGAGGTGGAGGCAGGTGCTACTATGGCCTCAAATGTTGCAAATCTGGAGAAGATATGTTGGAAAACTAAATTTATATACAAAAAATGGTGTCAATAGGGTCAGCTGTATATATATATATATATATATATATATGGGATCACTCCAAAATACCAAACGCCCAAAATCCTGACGCTGAAAACAATGAGACCAGATGACTGAAACCCTGCATTACCAAAAGAACAGAAGTGCAAAATGCAAAATCCTGATGTTAAGGGATTTTGCTTTAGCGCTTCTGGTGTTGCGGTTCAGGTATGTGTGTGTAAGTGTGTTTGTGAGGGGTGTAGTGTGTGTAAGTGTGTGTTGTGACTGTGGTGTGTGTGTGAGGGACTGTAATGTGTGGGTGTGAGTTTGCCTTGTGTGTCTGTGTGATCTTGGAGTTAGAATAATAAAGTAGAGGGGGTGTGGGGGGCTTGCCCCCCCTGCCTATGTCTAGTGTAGGATGCATTGTTTGGTTGTGGGGGGAAGGTGTGTGTGTATATGTGTGTGTGTGTGTGTGTGTGTGTGTGTGTGTGTGTGTGTGTGTGCGTGTGTGCGTGTGTGCGTGTGTGCGTGTGTGTGTGTGTGTGTGTGTGTGTTGTTTTGAATTTCGCGGTTTTAAATATTCGGTATTGTGGGGTTTTGGGCATGTGGTCTCAGTGTTTTAAGCGTCGGGATTTTGGGTGTTCGGTATTTAGTAGTGATTATATATATATATATATATATATATATATATATATATATATATATATACTTTATGATAATGTTGTTGTCCTGGAACTTTATTGTTCTATCTGTTCCCCCAGCAACAAGTGTAAGGTGGCAAGCAGGTTAATTCACTGATCTCTCAGATCAGCCTACACATAGGCACTGTGGTGAGGCACAGTGGCTGCCAGCTTAGGGAATGAGATATCTGTGAGTAAATACATGCTTACAATTCCCCAACTCACCATGAAAGTCCCTGCCTAACACAATAGGAGCCAAAATGCATCCATTAAAGAAATGTTATACTACAAAATAAATCTCTGAATGTCTTGTGTTGTCTTTTCAGACAGATATAATCCAAATATCTGGTGCAGTGCGAATAACAGAAGACCAGGAACCAAATGGAAAATGCAACAAACATGCCTGTATATGAACTCTGCTTATTGGAGTAAAAACACACCAGAATTAAGCACTTTCATCTTTCACATAGAAGACTTCATCAGAATTAAGCACACTGACTCGAGCCATTTTTATACCAGTACATATTACATAATAGATAAAATTGAGTCAATGTTATTGTCATAAAAGTCACATGTAAAATGGTCGCATGAGCAATATTAAATACATAGGATGTTAATATTCAAGCCAACTTATCTTTTTACAAATAAAACACTGTTATATATATTAAATACCTTCAGGATGTATTTAAAAATGCAGGCACAGTAACACATGTAAAATGTTAAAATACTTAAAGTTTTATAAATTTTTCTTTCAGGGCTGGAGATATTGTCAAGGAATCATTTATACCTGGTGGAAAATTAGCTGTTAGTCTGAGTTGCCAAACCAGCTCTTTTTTACTTACTGGAAGAATTTATTAAGTAAAAATACATACTGAATTTTATCTATTATGTAACACATACTGGTTCTCTAATCAGTGTGCTTTATTGTGATGAAGTCTTCTATGTGAAAGATGAAAGCGCTTAATCTTGGTGTGTTTTTACTGCAATAAATTGAGTTCATATACAGGCTTGTTTGGTGTGATTTCCATTTGCTTCCTGGTTTTCAGATAGATATGGTTAAATTATAGAAAATTTCAGAGAATTGTATAACTTTGAATAAGGGGCTGTACATTAAGATTCAACCATGTCCCAGTAATGACACGAAAAGCTTGAGGTTTACTGGAATGTAGAAATGACATTCAGAGCAGTAGTCAAATTAACTGCTCATCTCCCAATAAACAATCAATCCATTCATTTGAGGGTCTCTAACCTGCAGGCATTGTTTAATTATTCAATGATTCATTGATTGAATGATTCAAAGGTTCAAACCCTGGACCTGTGAAGGCTAATTAAGGGCTTGGTTTAATTTAGAAACTGTTGTATATAATAGATCCTTAAATCATATGTCTAATGAAGACGTAAACATTTGTATACTGTTTGCACACCTAACATCTAAGTATTTCATAATCTACTGTCCCTGAAATGAAAAAGTGATGACATTAAGTTTCAACTGACACTAGATAAGTGAACTAATGCATTGTTATTCCTAATATTTAAGCCATGATTAAAAAAACAACTCCCAGTATTGCACCTAGTACACTTACACTTATACACCAACATTAAAACAGCCCTGAATAACCTATAAGCTACTGAATAAAGTAATAGATTTTTAAATCTCTTTACATATGGCGAGTATACACATCCAGCTATACATTTGGTAAATGTACTTTGAACACGCTCAAGCTTAGTTAGCACTTAGATCTGCAGCATGTAAAAGGACCCACACAGTTAAATTATGGAGTGAATACTGGCAGAAATTAATTTAATCATAGCAACTCTATCCTTACAAGTAGACGTCCTAAAAATATTTTTTATTAGTCCATATTTCTTCCCAACACAATTACACCTAAATCATTTATTTGTTTTGCTGAAAAATAGATAGAAGTATTAAGGTCATATGGATTGTTTTATTGGTAACTCTAAAGTGCACATCAGAACATTTATTGTTGTTAAATTTAATACCCTTTTGCTTTATCCATATGATTAATTTGTCTAGACAGTTTGATCTTCTCTTTTAGTTATTATGCCTCAGACATTTAAATTGTCCGCATTTACTCAAACAAATTTGTATAGATGTTGGTCAATTATTCATAAAATAAACATCCAAAAAGCAGATGCCTAAGAACTGCGGAACACTATATTTAATGGTTACATATTTTGAAAGTTTATTCTTAATCTTAAGTCTGCTTTTATGACATACCGACCAATTTATAACTCATCACTTTAGAAAAAGAAGTCATATCTGTCTTACTCACTATATCAAGGAAAATAGAATGTGATACTGAATCAAATGCCTTAACCATATCCAGATAAACCACATCTATAGCTAGAACTTTGTCCAAGATGATGACTACATGTTTGTAGAAATTCACCAAATTAGATTGACATAATCAAGCAGATATAAATCCATGATGGTGTACATCACTAGGGAAATTAAACATATGCTTAAATGATAAACTTAATGCCCTTTCAAAACATTTCCCCAGGATACAAATCAAACTAAATTTATTTAATTTTTATTTTATTTTGACATTTGTTAACAGGGGTATATCCAACTGGGCAGAGCACTTGTTTCAGCAGGTGCCTAGCGAGAAAAGCTCCATATAGCAAAACTCTAAATACAGAAAGAAGCTATAAATACAGAAAAAAGAAATACAGAATAAAATACTACTGAACAAAGCATTGTAATAGATGGTGCACAGGAGGAATAAGGACATAAAACTAAAGGTTGATATTTTCCTGTGGAACTTGGGAAGGTGTAAACATGAATGGGCATGCAGATCAGTAGAATCAGGAGAACTTTATAGTGTCATAGTAATATGCTGCCAGTATTAGAAGAAGGGGTGAAAGTGATAGGCAGCTGAAGTGAAGTAGTAGTAGAGATGGAGTAAGATGTAAGTAGTAACTTGTCTGTAACCAATTATATAACCAAAGTGAATGTTATGTATAGGAACAGCAATAGCCTACTTCCAAATTTTTGGAACAAAACCTCAAATTAAGGATTTCTAAAACAAATAAATCAAAGAAGGATGTACGCAGTCATACCTTTCATAAAATAGTCATTCAATCCACCCATCTGGCCCAGCTGCTTAGTTCTTTTTAATGCAATCTATTGACAGTTTTATATGTTCTGCCATTAGTGGAGGACAGCTACTTGCTAAGTTTGGTGGAAAGTAAAATCCCGGGATTCATTAATATGGCCACCGAGCAATTCAGGAAACAGCTGCTCTGACGTGCATGAGCCTGCTGACACTTTTCCTGCACAGAACGCCATGAAGAATGCTAATTACCTCATTTGCTGGTGAAAACCATGCAAATGAGGTGAATTAGTGATTCAGGAAGCAGGCAGGCATCCATGCAGGAACAGTGCTAGTTGCAGAAATGTGTTTGGTTAGTAACCAAACACATTTCTGCAAATAGCAAAATGGAGGCATGACAGCTCAAATATAAGCATGTATTATAAACTTTAGGCATGCTAATGGCCAAATATATGTCCATTGGCATGGGAAAGTGTTTAATTTAATAAAAAATCAAAGTATTTGTTTTGGCCGATCTTGGCTGTTTAAGCATAGGGCAGCAGCACTCAAATGGGATTGTGCCAAAAATAAAAAAAAATGTAAAAACTCAGTTTTAAGGGAAATCTGCATTGTGCCAAAAATAAAAAAAAATGTAAAAACTCAGTTTTAAGGGAAATCTGCATTTTGCCATTATAGTCAATGGCATGCAGAATCAAAACATTACCAGGGAACACGGAACATTGGTTTTCAAGGGGAAAGGCTCCATGTGAGAGCAGTAACTTTGGACTAAGGCAGTGGGGTTTGCAAATGAGGGGAAATTTACTGAATCACAAAATATTCTAAGTCCACACACTGCACCTAACTGTGTAGGTGCTAGAACAGGAGAGTGTAGTCAGTAGGAGCAACTAACCTAAAAAGGGTGTGTGTCATGCTTGCTGCAAGCACATTGGAGCTCCGTTGCCCGGGTTTGCGCTTAGTTAAGCACAGCCAAGCAAGGGTGTGTGTGTCTGAGGGTGTAATGTCTTACACCATGAAATGAAGAGCACATTTGCATCCAGGGAGGGCCAATTCTGCTAAAATCTGTTCACCTTAGCTAAACAGGTCTGCGCGGCATGCACTGGGACGTAAACCAAAAAAAAAAAAAAAAACTCGGAAATAGCAGCACTGTTTACATTTAAGCATGGGATTTGTGTGCTGTGGCTCAAGGTTAAAAGGGGCAGAGACGGGATGGGGAGAAAGAAAAAAAAAAAGGAAATAGCAACTATGCAAACACCTTCCAGTCTGGTTTTTCTCACAAACTCTGTACCATAAGTGTACACATATAGGGAATTTTAACTGACAAAACTAGCAATAAATGTCGCTTTGATCTATCAGTATGTGCAAGAGGCCGAGGGTGCTGAGGAGGATAATGCTGACAATCAACTCAGACCTGGGAGGACAAGAAGTGTGTTCAGACCACAGCGTAACCTACCAGGGGCTACATGATCTGGAGATAGGCGAGCACTACAGCATGGACAGGGTCATACTTCAGCAACTTGTTGAGCTGTGCCAGCCTTGCCTCAGACAAAGAACCAACAGAGGGGATACCATCCCAGTGGATACAAAGGCATGTGTAGCCTTAAGAATTTTAGCTACAGGTACTTTCCAAAGACCAACTGGGGATATCATGGGAGTCTCATAGGCATCTGCGTCCAGGATACTCCACCAGTTCCTGGATGCCATGCGACCACATGCTGCTGTGCACATTTACTTCTCCAGCACCCGTGAGGAGAGGACCAGCAATATGTGTCTCTTCCACCATATAGCAGAATACCAGGAGGTATTGGGTGCCATAGACTACACACACATCCACAACAAAGCACCACCCAGTGACCAGGGTAGGGTCTACCTAAACTGCAAGGGATTCCACTTCATCAACTGCCAGGTCATGTGTGATGTCCAGGGCATTATCATGAATGGGTCTGCTGGCAGCTCTGGAAGCTATCACAACTCGCAGATCTGGCATTCGTCATAGTTGTACCAGGCGTTTGCCAGTGGGGACATCCCATATGGCCATCTGGTGGGGGATGCTGGCTACACACTGGAGCCTTGGCTGATGACACCCATCAGAAATGCACACACTCCCACACAAGAATGCCATAATGAGGCATACACACAAACCAGAATTATTATAGACTGTGTGTTTGGGATGCTTAAGTCATGGTTCTGCTGCCTTGACATATCCAGTGGAGCCCTGGAGTTCATAGTATGTGCCATGCTACACAATATGATCCTGCAGAAACAGCTGCAGCAGGAACAAAATGGGGAAGGGCTACACAGCCCACCACCATTGCCAAGGTCTCCACAGGCACAGAGTGAGTCAGAGGGGGAACATCCTGAACCTGCCCCTGTAGGTAGATGGAGGCATGCCCAGTATGCCCTGTCCTTGTCAAAGAGGCAACGCAAAGCACATACACTGACACTGTAGGGCCTGAGGGACTGATATCTCTATCTGACTCGCACACACAGTAAAAAGGATGCCAAGCATCATACCACCTATACCTTACCATGTATAGACAGTGTGCTGTGTGCATCCAACATAGTCAACCCTTAAGTACTGGCCTCACAACTGCCTTAAACACAATGTAAGTCAGTCTTCTTAACAATAAATGAATAGAGTAGAATGTTCTGATAGCATTATCTATGGTATTGATGTAAGCATGGAAGGGAATGGGGTGGCTTACTGGGATAGCAGCAGACAACTGACAGCTCAGAAAGAAGTGTATTCCCGATACTGGCTTATCCACACTATGCAGTACCTCCCTAGTTGACAAATACCACTCCAGTATATGTGGTGAGCCAAATAACTGGGGGTCATAGGTCACATGCATGGATGCATAGTGGGGGTCCCATACCCATCCCCAGTCCCACCCAGCAGATCAGCTGTAGAAAATCATACAGAAATGTGTGGCAAAGGCCCCCACATGGTGACATCCATGAAATCCCCAACTACAGACTTACACAGTGATATGACAGCAGGTCTGGCAGGGGCAGTATGGCTCTGAAAGGTAAGAAGTCAGAAACTACAAATGTTTATGCCAGAACAATCTGAACTGTGGTTGATACTGTTATGGCTGTAGTCTCAAAGATAGGGCACACCACTATGCTAAATGGGACCAAAATGTTAAGGCAATATCAGCACAGTCTCTGCAAATGTGTATTGTGTGCAGATGTGTCACCCCCTCCACCCATAGTCCCATAAAATGCAGTAACATGTCCCTAGCCTTAAGCAGCATCCAGCTGTCAACTAGAGTGATGGCTCAACATTAACGGAAAGCAATTGTCAGTAACACCCACTGTCAACGTACTGGTGCCATCCCAGGGGTGTCCACTGCCTGGCAGCCTGGGAACATATGATCATCAGAATTCTCGGCCTTGCTACAGATGGACTGCATCTGTCACACCTAACATACAGGCCTCTGGCAAATGCCCATGCCTTCCACACAGTGCTCTGTTAGGGAGTGTCAAAAACCACAAACCATAACACCAACATAACACAGTCTACAAAATGCAAAGAAAGGCTGTGCTGAAAACTGCTAGGAGCAAACTTGCCAGTGTCAGAGAGCCAGAAATATGGACAAAACCATGAACAATGGGGTGATAAAGGTCCAAAGAGAAGGACACCTTTGAAATACTGATTTAATAGTGTTAGAAAGTTGATGGAATGATTGTATTAGCATGGAATGTCTGAAGGGTATGAAGTCTGAAACTGCAATGTCAACTGTCAGTAATATCTGATTTCAACCCTGAGTGACTTGCAAAACACTTTTCCTTGAAAATCACACTCATTTCGGTAACCAACCAGATATATGAGTCATAAATCTGGACATTCTGTGATACTCTACGCAGTCAACAGGCAGGGCTAGCAGTCTAAACATGGGAATGCACTCATTGCAGGCAGTCCTAACCCTGGAAGATGGTGACATGTCTGCACCCACAGAACCCTGGCCCACAGCCATGGGGAGTAACACATACTTCCCTGATCACTCATTCTATGCAACATCCTGACCGCAAAATGTGGCCAGCCAAGCAAAATGAGGTGGGCCATACATATATGTGAGACACACACACCTCCAGGCTGGTCAAATAGTCTGACACACACAAGTACAGTCAACCTTTGAGAAGACCCCTATGCAATGTACTGGTAGCTATAGGCCAACATATCTGACCCAGGACACCCCCCCCCCCACATATCTTATCCCCTACAAATCTATCTGGAGTCTGCCTGCACCCTGATCCTGCCTGACTTATATTTCCAAACCATGGACTGGAAATCAGACCATGCCAGAACAGAAATACACAGAAATTCCACCATTGTAATATATCACCAAGGTGCTGGACCATTTCCACAGCTCCAGCAATCAATTGGTTGTAGGAACACCTCTCAACAGGCTGCACTGTGCAAGAATGTGTAGCATTTGGCCCATCATATTAGTGTGTGCATCATCCATCCTGTATTCCTCTGGTAAATCACTGTGATGATCTAAGGAGGTATGTCATGAGGTACTGAAACAATACATGACAGTGTCAAATGTCATATATGTCACATGTCTGATACAACAAACCCTTTAACCCTAGCAACCCATACATTACTGAGAGAAATACTCACATTCACCATATGGCCTATTGTCTCCCCATTTTGATAGGCTATATCCAGATATCCTGCACCAACAGGTTGAGAGGTATGGCTGTAGCACAAAACAAACTGGACTGGAGTACAACAATCCTTAGAATGGAGTCCCACATTTACTATAGAATTTCACACTGGGCATGCTCATAAGCTTAGAGGATTGTCAGTAGGATCTAGGAATTAACAGACTTTTCCCACCCAGTGCACTTCCCATTGTCCTACTTTAGCAGTCCTGAAGATGTCTGTCACCATAGAAGTCCCTTTCATCAAACCATAGCCCTATAAACTCTGTGGCATGTTTGATAACTGTGTAATACTATAGAACAAATAACTGGTTAGGTAGGAGTTCTAATCTCAGTCCTGGCAAATGTAAGTGTGTGTATGTGTGTGTGTTTATAGGTTAAAGCTTTTGGGTCAGTTCAAACCCAGTACACTTACCATTGCCTTACTTTAGCAGTCCTGCAGATAACAGTCACCTTAGAAGTCCATTTCATCAGATCTCAGCCCCATAAGCTCTATGTCATGTGTGATAACTGTGTAACACTATAAAACAAATAGCTATTTAGGTAGGAGTTCTAATATCAGTGCTGGCAAATGTAAAAGCATGTGCATTTGTAAGTTAAAGCTTTTGGGTCAGTTCAAACCCAGTACACTTCCCGTTTCCCTACTTTATCAGTCCTGCAGATAACAGTCACCTTAGAGGTCCCATTCAAACCAATTACACTTCCCTTTTCCCTACTTTAGCAGTCCTGCAAATAACAGTCACCTTAGAAGTCCCTCTCATCAGGCCTCAGCCCTATAAGCTCTGTGCCATGTGCGATAACTGGGTAATGCTATAGTACAAATAACTAGTTAGGTAGGAGTTTTAATCCCAGTTCTGGCAAATATGTGTGTGTATGTGCAATTTAAAGTATTTTGTGGCCTCTCTCAGCCAGTACATCACCCATTGCCATACTTTACAAGGGCTGGTGATGTTCCTCACTTTAGAAGTACATTTGGACAACATTCACCCTATAAACTCTGTAGCATGTGCGATAAATGCATAACACTATAGTAGCAATAAATAGATATGTAGGGATTATAAACTCAGTCCTGGCAAGTGTGTGTGTGCATGTGTGCAAGAACAGGATCCTCTCCATGGGGGAGGGGGTTGTTGTGTTTGTGTGAGAACCATATCCACTGGGGGGAGGGTTTTCCTACTTTTTGCTGTTGCCCACCTTGTACATGTCCCAGTGTCCACATTACAAGGCCCACAGTTGTCATCCACTGTAGAGGGACCTGTAGACACTCTGCAGCCCTATAAACATTGTGCCATGTGCAATAACTATGTGACAGTATGGAATAGATAATAAGATAGGCAGCCCATCTAATCCTTGGATATCACTCCCCACTCAGGAATCATACACAAACAGACTCAGGTAGGCAGCATCCCCTACATCAGTAGGTGGCCTGCAAACCAGTTCATAGATAAAACCCACAGTGTTAAATCAGCGGACTCCATGTCAGACTGTTGAACAGTCACGAGTGGAATCCCACAGGTTGTGGACCTGGGTCCCCTCATGTTTGGGATCCACACCTCTGAGGACCAGCCCAATACAAATGAGACCTGGCTGACAATGTTTGCAGATGACTACAAGGTGGGTGCTATTATTATCCCCCACATGAGGTTGACATCCTTCACAAAGGCCTCTCTGAGACCTATGACTGTTGTCAGAACCCTGGACATAAGCTCAATGCCAGATGATGTGTTACCATTCCCTTTGGGTACGACATTGTTCCCATAAAGTAATACATTGATGGTAGTTCACTGAACACTGATGGTAAAACGGAACTGGGAACACAAGTTGACAGTGAGCTCTCTGTTGACTACCACAGTACCACTGTCTTCCGAAAGTTCCTCCATGTGTCACTTCTCCTGACTAAGGGTGTTGAATCTGGGAAGTAAAAGGACGGTGTTTCCCTGTACTCTTCCCTCAGTAGGCCAGTCAATGTGTACTATGGCCCATTTGCCATGTACCCCACTGGACATCTGCAACAACAGGAGAGGCTGCAAATGTACCTCACAAAGAGGATTTAAGGTACTACACATTTACCCCATACAGACAGACTCCAACAACTGCAATGAATCTTTGTTTCATATTGGCTACTTAGGTGCGATCTCTGCCTAACATACACAGCCATGTCTGACCCAACCTTGTCAGGAATGCTATATCCAAAGAAACTAATCTGTCCACACAACATGCCCCAGATATCTCAACCCCATCCTCACAATCAACAGGACATGCTGGAGGGACAGGTTCACAACCCAGAGACTGGCCATGCTATGGAGTAAATGTCACATACATGTCAAGCAGAGCACATCATTGGCCCCCTTAAAGAGGAATCAGGAGGAGTGGATGGGGAATAGAATACCCACCTTGAGGATCACTCCAGTGACTATACTCTGGGGAGTATCGTCAAGTGGCATGATGCCAGTGTATTCCCATGGGCTAGTGTGTAAAGCCTCTATGGCCATTTGCCATGTACACATCTATGAATCTTTGAACCTATGGATCTAAGTAATGTCAAGTGTGTGTGTGTGCATTAGTGTGTATAAAATTGTTTGTGAGTGAAAGTAGCTGGAGGCCTATCTCACCCAGTACTATTGCCATACCTTACAAGTGTTGTAGATGTTATTCACTATATAGGTACCTTGGGACACTCCCCAACCTATAAGCTCTGTGGTGTATGCGGTTACTGCATATCACTACAATACCAATACATACATAGCTAGGGGTTCTAATATGATCCCTGACAAATGTGTGGGTGTGTGTATTATTGTGCTTAAGTGTGTATATGTGTAGACTGCAGTATTTTGGGGCATCTTTTACCCAGTACATCACCATTTGTCATAATGTGCAAGGCCTGGTGATGTCCCTCACCTTAGAAGTACCTTTGGACAAATGTTACTCCATAAACTCTGTGGCACATGCAATAAATGCATAACAATGTAGTAACAATAAATAGATAGGTAGGGGTTCTAATCTCAGTCCTGGCAAATGTGGGTAGGAGAAGAGTATCTTGTGTTTGTGTGAGAATGACATCTATTGGATGGGCATGGTTTCATATTTTATGCCATGGTACTCACAGTACACATTCCTAAGTCTACTTTATGAGGTCCACTGTTCACATCAACTGTAGTTGTATCTGTAGACCCTCTTCAGCCCTATAAGCCCTGTGCAACAATATGGAATAGTATGGTGCAAATAACAACATAGGTTGGTCTGTTAATGTCAGTACTGGCAAGTGTGTGAGTGTGTGTGTGTGTGTGTGTGTGTGCGCGTGTGTGCGTGTGTGCGTGTGTGCGTGTGTGTGTGTGTGTGTGTGTGTGTGTGTGTGTGTGTGCGTGCATTGGTGTGTATAACAGTGGTTGTGAGTGTGTAGACTTGTATTTGACATTATTATTATGAGTACTCTCACGCCCTGTACAGCCACCATTGCCATAACCCACAAGGCCATGTGATGTTATTCACTTTACAGTTACCTTGTCACACTTATCACAGTAGTAGTCCTGTGGCACCTGCAATAACTGCATAATAGTGTGGTACCACAACTTGATGGGAAGGGGTACTGAACACAACACCGGCAACTGGGATCCTGGTTGTGCATATGTGTGCTCACGAGCACGCGCGCGCGCGTGCGTGTGTGTGTGTGTGTGCGTGTGTGTGTGTGAACATTATTCTCTGTGTGTTTGGTTAACACAGTATCCTCTGGGGATGAGGTTGTTAACAATCTGAGGTGTGTTCCAACCACCATACTTACCATTGTCCACTATACTAGAGCTGATGTCAACCACCATAGACTGAGATACAACCCCTCGGACCTATAAGCTGTGAGGCGCATGCAAGAACTGTTACACAGACATGGGAAATGTGTGCAGATACAGCTGTACCTTGACAATGACATGGTTGATGCCTTACAACACTGCCATACCCCTCGTTGGTGATGTCTGCGGGGCCACATCCTGCTGACACACAGATACCTGGAACACAAATAAAATACACCATGTGTTACTATCACCAATAATGCATTATGTCTGAAAAGGTACACACACACACACACGCTGATGTGTACCCATTACAAATGCAGGTGACAGCACCTTACACAGCATTAAATAGCTACACCCTACGAAGGTCACCATGTGCATCAGACCCAAATTAGCATGTCCCTGCATTGATGGAATGGATGGCATGGATGTGGCACAGGTATCATCATATGCACCGGGTGTTGTGTGGGTTTGCCAAAAGCCTAGGCTGGGCCATACAGTTGACAAAATGTGTGTGTGTTTGGAGGTTGTTCATTAAATGAGCTGTGCAGGGGTGTTTTGTGTGTGTGTGTGTGTGTGTGTGTGTGTGTGTGTGTGTGTGTGTGTGTGTGTGTGTGTGTGTGTGTGTGTGTGTGTGTGTGTTTATGCACACAGACACGCCATGTGGGCACCCTACAGAGGGGTATTTTGAACAGGTGCGAGCTGTACATGGAAGGGTGTACAGTTTGCCATGTCTGGCCATGGACACAGGAACTGGGCCTGCCAAGGGTGTTACCGGCACCACCATGGCTGAGTCCAGATACAGTACTACTCCCCGATGGTGACTGCTGCCTGCTGGATCTGCATCCTTGTTGGGACTGGCCAGGATCATGTTCCCATGACCTGCTGCATTGTGGCGTGGACAGCACACCCCCTTCAGTAGTGCTGGTGGTACTGCCAGTACGGGAACATGATGGTGCATGGCCACGTAAACTCTCAGCTGATCGTGGTGCTACCCTACATCCATGTGGCTGCTGGCCATTGTCTGCCAAATACTCAAGTATAGCTATTCCATGGTAGAGGAGTGCCAAGTTTCCCCCCCACAATCTATGCATGATCTCAGTACACTCATGGATGGCTGCGGTGAGTTCACAAATATCGCCACGGACACCAGGGACGTACTCATATGTCTGGTATTATGTTCATAAAGTGCCTGTGGCCCCATGATGGCCCAAGAAATGTGTCTGGTAACTGCTGCTGTGGCAGTTGCAACAGGGGTGTGATGGGCTGCAATCCTCCTCCGAGCACCCTTGCCTATCTGCCTGTGTGGGACCTTGCCAACACTCTGGCTATTGCTAGTGCCTGCACCCTCACTTGCCATAGTCACCACAGTAGCCTGTTCCATGCCAACACCCACCAACTATCCATTATCTGTGGCCACTGGTGACAGGGTATGTGTAGACATTCTGACTGTGTGTGGGGATGGGGTTGACAATAGCGGGATGCCAACCAATAGCACAGATTCACCCCTGACAACCCCATCTCTGCCTCAATATGAGTATTATAATGGTCAGAGTCTGCAGAGACACTGACATCAGTATCAGAGTGGGAGGGACTGTAGCCACCTTGTCCACCTGTGAGGGAAAAAACATATGTAAATTGCTACCAGCACTATAAGGTCTGATGGTACACACACTCATACACACACACACACACACACACACACACACACACACACACACACACACACACACACACACACGTGAGTTGCCTCAAAGGCATTACACAGACCTCACATCAGCTGACTGAGGGCATTCACAACACACAGTCAGACAATAACTTACACACTCTGGACAGACCCTCAGCATCGTGCAGTGCAGCTCTTTCCAATTACTGTTGCTACTAGTATACACCACTAGGATATGTGAGTGGTGTAAGTAGATGATGGACCTTCACCTAGCACACAGTGCACCCATGTAAATTATTGCTGTTCACCTGTATAGCACTGTGGTAACTCCTACAGAACATACCTTCCAACTGTACAGGGTTTTGCTGAATGTCTGCATATGTGGCTCATATGTTTGGTCAGTTCTTCATAACTCCTGTGTTTGTCTGATACATTACTGGATTGATCTGTGGATTGGTGCCACTAATTAATGTCCTAATTTGAGGTGCAGACTGCATATCCTGCAGTACATGTATATTAAAACAAAGCTGGTTACTCAAATGACTTCCCAAGCTTACAGTGGATATAGTAAGTGTACACACACCTGTTAACATGCCAGGTTTTTGTGATATATCACATGAGACCTCAGAAATCAGGTCATAACATTGCCACCATTTTATATGACATATAACCTGTTCAATCCAACTGAAGAAGATACACATCAGTTAAATGTAACATATGGGAAATGAAATAGGTATAATAGGCCAATTGCATGAGTGTGCACACCCATAAAGGTATACTCTGTTAAAACACTATTTGATTTAATCACAGCATGCAGTCTTCTTGGGAAGGTGTCTATCAACCTGGCACATCTTGACTTGCCAATGTGTGCACATTCTCCCTTGCAAAACACTTCCAACTATGTCAGATTGCAAGGACAGTCCCTGTATACTGCCCTCTTCAGGTCACCCTGCATATATCCTATTGTATGTAGTCGTGGGCTCTGACAAGGCCACTGCAGAACGTTCCATGTATTCTAGTGAAGCCATCCTTTGGTTGATTTGGATTTATGGTTTGGGCCATTGTTGTATGGAAAGGTGGAATTCCTCACCATCCACAGCTATGTGGCAGACACCAGAAGGATTGGAGCCACAAGGGACTGGTTTTGGAACTGTTCACAATCCCCTCTAACTTGGTTACAACCCCAATTCCAGCTTGTGAACAGCAACTCCAAAGCAGGACATTGCCATCACCATACTTCACCGTGGGGGTGGTGTTGTTGTGGTGATGTGCAGTGGTGTTATTGTACCAAACACACCTGTCACAATTGTGGCCAAAGAGTTCAACCATGGTCCCATATTACCGTAACACATTTTCCCACTTGTTTTTTGGAGATCTGATATATTGTTTTTAGACTTTCACCAGGCCTGGATATTGTTTGATGTGAGGAACTTCTGCCACCTTCCAACCCTACCCTATAGGCAGGACATATGGAGACCATGTAAGATTGTTGTTACATGTAGTACACACCCAGTACTTGCTGGAGATTCCTGATACTCCTTCACTGTTGCTGTAGGGCTCCTAGCAGCCTCCCTGGCCAGTTTTAGTCTTGTATTCTCATAGACTTTGGTGGGATGTCCACTCCTTCGCAATGTCACTGTAGTGACATATTTCACCACCTTTTGATGACTGTCTGCATGGTGTTCCATGGTATGTGCAATGCTGTGGAAATGTTTTTGTAACCTTCTACAGGCTGATACATCTAAAACATGTGGTCCCTTAGACACTTCATCAGCTCCATGTGAACAATGGCTGTTGCTGTAGCAGGCAACTGGGTATATGTCAGGATAATCCTGATAGGACAACTGACCTTTATTTTCTGTTAATCAAAGAGTCTCTGTAATTGATGCCAGGTGTGTACCCAATAACATGCACTGCTGTACTTATATTGGAAGCTGCCTCAACAAAGTAGTAACTTCAGCCTGTGCACACATAAGCATCTAGGTTGTTGTACTATTGTTATGTGTCATTATTATTCCCCTAACAGATTTGTTTTCTTTATAATTGAATTGTACAGGTTATAGGTCACATGAAAGGTTGGTCGTATTTTGAACATGTCTATTGTGCTCTCATTTTTGTATATCACAAACACCTGGAATTCTTATATCACAAACACCTGGCATTCTAACAGGTGTGTTCATCATTTATATGCACTGTACACCACTAATTTATACAATATGATCCTAGTTTTGGGCCTTTGTCCCCCATTTAGTCAGTTTTTGTCCAGATGTCTTGCAATGACAGGTTGTGAGGTATGCTACAGATATGTGACATCTCCTGCAAATAGGCCCCTGTGGTGACCACCATAATGTAATGCAGTAAACACCACCACAAGTGAAAATGTAGATATTGCCAAATGGCTGAGTGTAACAGTTGTTTGCATGGTCACATGTATTAACTTTAGCATGCCTGGGGTACTGGTGAGCCGCAACAGGAAAATCCCATACTTACTGGTGTCAGGCTGCTGTCCCATCTGCAGACCAGGGGGACCTATGTAGTTGTGATGGAAAGGTATTGTCAGCAGGCTCACATTAGGCATTGGTACAATGCTACATTTCTGCTCAGGTACAGTACCCACTATGATATTACACAATTTGCTCTCCTTCACCATAGACGTGCACTTGTTTGCATTACTAAACACCACCCACTAATCCATTTTTCACTGACATAGGTATCTAGAGACTCTATAGAAGACAGATTAAATGCTACCTCATTATATTGATGTGTACTTTGGCCTTACCTGGATGATCCTCGCCTGTTGCCTGGGTGCCTCCCACCTCCATGACTGCTGTTTTCCATATTTGAGGTTGTATTGGGGCTACCACAAGGTTGGCAAGGAGCTCCTCTGTCACCATAAGTGGGGCCTGTGTGGCTGGCCGCCCACCGGTAGCAGTACTGTCCCTCACTACAGCAGAAGCTCTTTGCCAGGCATGACGTATCAGGTCAATTGCTCTATGCCTGACCTGATCATATGTGCGTCCATGGTGGCCCAAGATGTTCACTCTGCAGATGGTCTCATCTCACATGGCAGTCCATTCCCACAGATTTTGCCAGCTACAGACAGAAAGGCTGGCATAGTTTAAGATTACAGCTTCTGTGATGGCTGCTGTCAACACATTGGTATAAGGCAGTTGCCACTGCATGGTACCTGGAAGACAAACAGGGAAACACATCACAGGACCTCAGATACTGCTCAGAGTTCTTTACAGAGCCAGCACATGAATATGGACTATCATTAGCCACCACTTTCAAACATATCATACCCGTGTATCTAGCAGCACTGTATGAACATGTATTGTACTCCTGGTCCTAATGTGTTATCTTCCCCCCAGTGGTGGCCAGTACATTGCATAAGCCACCATTCATCATTCACATTTGTGTAGAGGGATGACAGTGGCTGTGTTCCTTGCAGATGGGATGTCAGTGGTGCTCAGGCTTTGCTTGCATACAGTGTGTAATGGAGCTGGAAGCATATGCCTGGGTTCGTGTAGGATGCAGACAGGAAAGTTATCAGGCTCCAAGGGAGCCTACTTTTGATAACTTTGATTAGGCAGTTTGCACCTGGTTCATGATGATGAGGGGAGGGTGAGTTTTCTGTGCATATCCATCTATACTTATGTTGAGAGCCAGGGGGGTGATGTATACCCTAAACCTGTCTGCAGCAGGTTGGCTGTAGCTATGGTGTGTGTGTATGTGCTGTGATTGACTGCCATTACAGGGTGGGTTGGGTTGTTGCCTCTGAGACTGCAGACATATATGAAGATGGCCTTGTGATCGCCCTTAGTGGATGTGTCCAATTTGTACTCATAGTTAGCCTTACAGTAATCCATCTGTGACCTACTATGCTCATTCAGACAAAGGGTGACATGCTTCCCAGTTTGTGCCTGCTCCTACTTTGCCCTGTACAGGCAATATACCATCACATTATGTGCTTTGTGCATTGCTGCTGGCTAGAAAAGAGGTTTACTCTACTTTGGTGGAGACAGGTTTTACAAGTAAGTTATTGCTGAGGCCACACAGCTATGTGTGTGGTCATATATATGTTTGTAGTAGGCATGGACACAAGGTCAGAACACAGTTGGCCACCCCTACAATTTCAGTGTAATACTCATGCTTATTCTAGTACCCATGTCTGTGTCAAGGCAATACACAACCAGTAGCTGTAGAAGTGTAACTCTGCTGAATGCACAGAAACTAAGGCTACACACATGTACATGTACAGTTTATTTACCTGACATTTTCCATCCCATGTCAGTTGTTGTGAGGCAGCCAGGTACACCTACCCATACATACATATGCACAGGTAATACCTGCTATACATTTCTGTTCTATGTCAGTATGGCACACTGTAAATACAGTCTTGCTGCTCAGACAGTTATGTTAACCTGTTAGGGCAGGACATCTGGAGGACACTGCACATACATGGTGAGCTATGGATCACAATCAGTGATACTTTCTTCATATTGCTGTAATGTACATATGTCATTTGATAGTGCAGTAGCCTTTGCATTCACAGACATACCCTAGAGAATGTCCGACATTCATATGGCAGGCAGAGAGTAGAAAGGCTAGGGGTGTGGTAGTGAGGGTAGGAACTGTTAATGTTGTGAGTATGATTGGTATGGGACAGAGCTAGTGGATATGCTGGACAAAGGAAAGGTGGATATATTGTCTGTGCCAGAGACCAGATGGAGGGGGTGTACAGCTGTGTGTATCAAAGTCAGGGACAAATAGTTCTATCATGGTGTGTATGGGAGGGGAACTGGTGTAGGGGTTAACCTGAAGGAACATTATGCCAAGAGTGTTTGTGGAAGTGATAAGAGTGTCGGGTAGACTGATGTTTAGGAGGCTGGGAAATGATGGTGTAATGATGACAGTTGTTAGTGCATATACTCCACTAATTGTGTGTTTGATGGATGAGTCAGTCATACTTTAGTGTGGTTGGATGAAGTGGTGATGAGTGTACTCAAGGGTGACAGAGTGGTGATTGGAGCAGATTTCAATGGGCATGTTGGTGAAGGGAACACAGGGGATGCCGAAGTGATGGGTAGGTATGATGTTAAGCAAAGGAATGCAGAAGGTGAGATGGTGGTGGAGTTTACAACAGAAGTTGGACATGGCTTTGGTGAATACATAGATTTACAAGACTGAGGGGGAAAGGGTGACATACAAGAGTTCAGGAAGATGCACACAGGTAGATTATCTCCAATGCAGGTGGGTCTGTTTGAATGGGATTGGCAATTGTAAAGTGGTGACAGGGGAAAGTGTAGTTAGGTAGCATGGAATGTTGGTCTGTGGGATAACGTTGGTGATCAGGAAGAGGGAGGATAAGTGTGAGGGCAGCACCATGGATCAAATGGTGGATACTGAGAAAGGGTGATTGTGAGGGTGAGTTCAGGTAAGAGTGAAGACAGGCAGTGAGTGGCAGTGAAGGCTTAGCAAATATCTGGGTAACTACATCCAAGCTTGTAAGGGAGATGAGTAGAAAGGGGCTTGGATGACATCTGCACAGAGGAAGGAGGACAAGGAGACCTGGTGGTGGCATGAGGAAGTACAGGGGGGTATACAGAGAAAGTGGTTTGCCAAGGAGAAGTGTGATTATCAGCAAGATGAGGAAAGTAGACAGGTGTATAAGGAGATGGGGTGCATGGCAAAGAGAGTGGTGGTAAAGGGTCAGGATGGGGCATATGAAGGATTGCATGTAAGGGTGGACGCCAAGGATGTAGAATAGGACCTGTACCAATTGGCTATACAGAGGCACATAGCTAGGAAGGACGTGCAGCAAATAAGGTTGATAAAGGAAAATGGTGGAATTGTACTCACAAGCAAGGTGAGTGTGTCGAGCAGGTGGAAACAGTACTTTGATGGGCTGTTGAATGAAGAGAATGATAGAGAGAAAATGTTGGATGATGTGGTTATGGTGAATCAAGATGTGCAACAGATTATCAAGGAGGAAGTAAGGATAGCTATGAAGAGGTTTAAGAATGGAAAGGCTATTGGTCCAGATGGCATATCTGTGGAAGCATGGATGTGTTTAGGACAAATGGCAGTGGTCTTTTTAACCAGATTGTTTGGTGTAATCTTGGAAAGTGAGAGGATTGGTGTGGAGTGGATAAAATGTGTTTAGGTACTGATTATGAGAATAAGGGTGGTGTACAGAGCTGTAGTAACTACAGAGAGATAACATTGATCAGTCACAGCATGAGGTAATGGTAAAGAATGGTGGAAGCTAGGTTAAGAAGGGAGGTGAGGATTACTGATTAGCAGTATGGTGTCATGCCAGGAAAAAGCAGTACAGATGCAATAATTGCTCTGAGACTGTTGATGGGGACATATTGAGAAGGTCGGAAGTAGCTGCGTTGTGTCTTTGTGGACTTAGAGACAGCATACGACAGGATGCCTACAGAAGAGTTGTGGTATTGTATGCGGAGGTCAGGAGTGGTGGAGGAATCCATAAGAATGCTACAGGATATGTACAAGGCTAGTGTGACAGCGGTGAGTTCTGCATTGAGAGTGATAGGTGCATTTAAGGTGGAGGTGGGAGTACAGCAGGGATCAGCTATGAGCCCTTTCTTATTTGCAGTGGTGATGGACAGGTTGACAGACATGATCAGACAGGAGTCCCTGTAGACTGTGCTATTTGCAGATGACATTGTGGTCTGTAGTAAGAGTAGGGAACAGGTTGAGGAGACCCTGGAGAGGTGGAGGCCCTGGAGAGATGGAGGTAATGTCTAGAGAGGGGAGGAATGATAGTCAGCAAGACTAAGACAGAATATATGTTTGTGAATGGGAGGGAGGCTAGAGGAATGGTGAGGATGCAGGGAGTACAGTTTGCAAAGGTGGATAGGTGCAAATACTTGGGAACAACAGTTCAGAGTAATGGTGAGTGTGGGGGAGAGGTGACGTTGAGAGTACAGGCAGGATGTGGGTGGTGGAAAAGCATGTCAGAAGTGAGTGGTGACCGCGTACTATTAAGAGTGATAGGGAATGTCTATAAGAGGGTAGTAAGACCAGCTATGTTATATGGGTTGGAGTCACTGGCACTGAAAAAAGAGGCACGAGTCAGAGCTGGATGCAGCAGAGTTAATGATGATAAGATTTGCACTTGGTGTGACGAGGGTGGACAGGATTAGTAATATGTATGTTAGGGGGTCAGTCCAGGTTGGACAGCTTGGGGACAAAGCCAGAGTGTGGCAGGATTATGTTGGTGTGGACACGTGATGAGGAGGTATGCTGAGTATATTTGGGAAAGGATGAGGCTGCCAGGTAAGAGGAAAAAAGGAAGGCCTGAGATAAGGTGTTTGTATGTGGTGATAGCGGACATGCAGGTGGTTGGTGTGACAGAGCAAGATGCAGAGCTTGGGAAGACTTGGAGACAGATAATCTGCTGTGGTGACCATAATGGTTATAGCCAGAAGAAAGAGAAGGTGATATTGTAATGTCAGTGTTCACAGGTTTGCAATTATTTGCCAGACATAACACAACTCTTGATGACATAACTACAAATATGAGGTACACATATGGTCAGTGTGCATAACACCGGACAGTTGAATGGAATGAGCTCAGTATATCATATGCAGTTCAACACACACAACTGTGACAGTATTTCAGTATGCAAATACCCTGTATAGGTCTATCAAATGTCTGAGATAAACATGTATATCATATTTGTTTTAACAATTAACATATGGATATCTGCAATATCCCAGTAGCTGGCCTAGCTGTGTCCCAGTCAGTATTGTGAAACACACACTCCAGTAGTGGTCATATGTCAACCATCCTTTCCTGGGGTGACTCAGGGCCCTGAGCTGTACTCTATGTCACTGCAGACAGACACGGATGCTAGGTTCTGCTTAGCAATATATCAGTACAGCGTGTGTTGTTGAGACATAATATTGTTTGAACTTCCTATTTTCCATGTTTACATACCCCCTACTACATTCCATTACATGCTTAATTGTTTGACATACCTGTATTTTTTTATTGGTTCAGTTGGTGTAATCTTTCAGTTTCAGTGTGTGTGTCTGTCTTTCTGTCTGTTTGTTTATTTGTTTGTTTGCCTGTCTCTCTATCTCTCTGAGACAAATGTAGGATATACATCTGTTTTGTATAGGCAACAGCTTGCCTTTTGCATGTAATGCTCATGATTAGCCAATGGCCAGTGCACCAACTGGAATCTGACACTTGCTAATTGCATGTAGAACAGCAGTGGTATCATTCCCATACCCAATAGCATGGAAACACACTGCTATAACTGAGTACTTTATGTGGGTGTTGCTCCTATCCCTTGCCTGTGAGGAGGACTTCATGGAGGTGTGTGACAGCATCACAGAGGGAAGTTGTAAATATCTCTTGCAACACTCACTGTGGAGACAGCCCAACAAGCTGGGGGGAATGTTCTAGATATAAGAATAGAATGTAAGTATTGCTGTTATACACTTGAAGTAATGTGAGTTTGGTAGAGTTTGTGTGGCTATGACTGCTCTGCATGCATTTAAGTCTAATAGTGTTATGTGGTTGACATAACTCTAAATTGTAGGGCTATCCACAGACTCGCCAGAGTTTGGATTGTTATATTTGGTGTGTTACTCACACATTTTCTGGCCTTGGAAACTCAGTAGCATACTCTGAGGGTTGCAGTCAGTAAATGATAACATCTATGTGTGTTTCTGACTTAATATCCCTCAGAACAGATGTTACAACAACCCGGTTACACCAGCAACTTTCTCTTTATAACAGCAATGTGTCAATAATGCCTCTGTGTTTAGCCCCCTGCCCCCCAAGTATAGCAGGCTTTGTTTAGATGTCATGCTGTAAGAGGTGGATAGTTATAGTATATCATTATATAGTGACTTCATTCCTGATATCATCCCAGTGATATATCAGACTGCCATGCATGTTATGTGTAGGAGGCCTTAAATATGAGGATAAAGCCTGGACATTCTGTGGGACTCTATACAGTTGAGAGGACTATGTATTTCTGGCAATTGTTGATAGACTGTCAAGACTGTGTAGCAGTGTATTATGCATGTGTTATTTGGCCTGTGTAGGGATGGGGGGTAGATGTAAGTGTTATGGGTACTTTTCTATCTGACTTTGCATGCTGCTCCAGTTTCTGGGGCTCTATTAGCTGTATATGTTTGTAGGGGCAGATTAACACATGTGCCATACCACTGTCAGGCATCAGACTACACTGTGAATTGGGCCAATATATGTAGGGGTAGTGTGTGAGTGGCAAACATGCTGATGATTTTGTTCACACAGTCCGTATACTCTACTGTTCATGTGGCTTACCAGTATGCCAATTTGAATGTGGTGAGATTGGTTATGGGTATGCACTTTCACACTGGTGTCTGTCAGTGCTGTTACATCCCTGTAGTGCCTGATATATTTGCAATTACATGTGTATTCCCCCTTGGCAAAATTGGGTTAGTGTTGTGTCAATCTGCCTGTAGTTTAGCCAGTGCTTGGTGACATGCCTAGCAGCTCAGTGTAGTTTCCTTACTGTGATGTTATGTCCAGATATATATCAGATGTACTCTTGCTTGGCCCCCATATGTGTTATGTATTTCTGACACATCAATGGGATGATGTGGGGATTTATGTCAGTAACTAGTGGGGAGTAATGTGGTTTTGGACTTGGACTATTCCCATCAACATATGTTACAACAGATAGGAGGGTGTTACTGCATCAACTGTGTCACCTTATCTGCTCCAGTATTTGGGATATGTTCACAGTTCATGGCTTTACCCTGCCCCCTTGTCATGCTTGGTCCAGATTTGTTGCACTAAGGGATTCTGAACATATCTCTCGAAATGCCAGATTGTTTCAGACTGTCATGGTTTATTGCTCATATTTCTGGTCTGTTCCACAGAATCATTATTTTCATTTCTGTGGTAAATCACTGTGAGAATCTGAGGATTTTGGTCAGTAAATGATGGCATACTTTTCAATTTCACAACTCACATCCTTCTGAGCATGTATGCTGACACAAACCTTGCTACTGTAGTACGTAAATTATGTCCCTGGTCTTGGCCCATTGTGCCCCCATTTTGACAGCCTTTGTCTAGAATTCTTGCACTAAGAGGTGGAGAGTTTATATATATATATGTATATATATATATATATATATATATATATATATATATATATATATATATATACATATATTCCTTTTTTGATATCTATACATATATTTGTATAACAATATATATGTATATATTCTATATGTATTTGTTTTAAATGTATAGCTCCATATATCTGATGCATATACTTTTTCATATTTATCTATCACCATGCACATCTAGAGGGTTGCTTAATGGCTAAGGTGTTTGCTTTGCAAACACAAGATGCATGGTTTGAGCCTCACAAGGGATAATTGGCTAAGCTTAAAATGTCTTGCAAGGGCAGTTAGCTTAGTACTAAAACTGTATGTCTATATATATATATATATATATACTAAACATGACTGATTCCACAGTGTTTTTCCCTACTATTCTATACCTGTTCTGAATGATATATTTGAAAAAACAGCCATCATTATCGCAGCTTAGATGGTGTAGTGGTATATTAACCTGACTATGGTATATAAGGTTCTGGGTTCAAGACTTTGCAGACCCAATTGTTTTGTTGCTTGCCAGAAAAGTGGCTGATGGAGACAGGGTGATTAAGGCAGTTTTAAGCTGGTTTGTATGATGGTAAGTGATGCCAACACACAGTTAAATGGGAAACTGCTAAATCTGTGCAGGCATCGCTTAGCATCACACAAACTCGCTTACTGCAGATTACTCCTGCTTACCCTGTGCTAATTTCTTTAAAAGAAAATAAAAAAGGGGTGATAGGAAAGTGGTGGAAAAAGGGGCATGCAGATGGAAAAATAATATGAAAGATAGCTAGGGATGTGCAGGATGGGTGTAGGTAAGGTACAAAGCTCTCTATTTATAATACAGCAACAGCTGTGCATTTGCACAGAATTGGGAGGTGAATTTGGACACTCAACCCCCTAAGAGTGGGGTGAGGACAACAGTAATGTGTTGTTAAGCCAGTTAAACCAGATTACATGTGTCCAGTGGACATGTGTGAGAAATGGACAGCTATGTATGGGATGACTTTTTTTTTGGGGGGGGGCAGATTGCCTTTTTTATATAAGGTGATAGTGGGATGCTGGGAAAGGATAGCAGGTACATTTGAGGAGATAAGTTGGGTAGAAAGACAGACAAGACAGTTGACAGGGGCAGTATATGACACACATGAGGGTAAACACCTTGGATGGGGTTGGTTGGGAATCTGATGCACATGAGACCCCATACAGCTACAGTGAGACTGAGGTCCCCACCCATGGGCAGTCACCACTGCAGCTTCAAGGCCTCAAAGGTGGCTGTGCTGGAGGCTGTGCAGGAGGGGCAGGCTGACCCTCAAGATGCACTAGACAGCCCTCAAGCTGGCACAGCTGATCAGTGTACTCTGAATGGAGGATGCTGTGCACCAATCCTCGGACCTGATTGCAGGTGACGGTCTTCTCTCCATGCCTGCTCCCCGGGGGGGGGGCATACACTGAGGTGGTTCCACCTAAAGGTGGTGCAGGGCCAATGGAAGAGGAAGGCCTGGGTGGGTCCCAGGCATGCTGGAGCCCAGTGCCATGGCCAGATGAGGCAGAACAGGTGGATCCGCCGGGATCTGCCTTCCCAGACATGCTATGATTTAAAAAATATGGTGGTTAGTCAAGAACAACACATTTCAGGATTATTTATTACAGCATGCAAGGGTGTTATGACTGATCCCATAAAACAGGATTGAAACAGTTGCATAGCAAACAGAACACATGCATATATGGAACCATAGTATTTGAACAGGGAACATTAAAATTCAAATGGTTCAATATTTGTATAACAATAGGACACATGTCCCAACTGTAGGTTTGGAGATGAACATACCCATTTAATCTGTATGAAGTATTGGTGCAGATAGGGTGGGGGAGAGTGAGAGTGGTCAATTAACAACTGTCTAGGCTTCAATTTTCAATAACTGTACAGATCATTACTCTACTCATTACTCTCCATGGCTGACCTCACTGTATACCTACCTATGGTCAGGGGATGGAGAGTTAGATTGTTGTACATACTGTATTGGTTAAGCCTTCATACAGCTAATAGACACATTTCCTTACCTGGCAGACCTGTTGATGAAATATGTGTTAACATTACCTGATTGTTTCTACACATATTCACATCTTCACAGTTACTTATGTTACACTGACAGGAGTGCCCGACACTCATGATTGAGGAGTGTGTACTAACATACTCCACTGGGGTTTCTATCTGCCTCCCTAGTTATTATCAGCAGTGACCATTAGCCATCACATTGTGACACCTGAGGGACATGTATCAGAACAAAGTGCTTGGTGTATGTACTTATCTTGCGGTCATTTGCAGACTTGGGTTGGACAGTGGATATGTTGAACACAGATTGTGTTGGTAAAGCCTTCTTGCAGCTATTACAAACATTTCCTTACCTTCTAGGCCCATGAAGATAATTTATGTTAATTCTACCTGACTGTTTATACAAATATTCACATATTCTTGTTTTACAATATGCGTTCAGTATACTACCACTGCCAGGATTCAAACCATGGCTGTGTGTGCAAAGAAATGCACCACAACAGGGTTTCATCACAATGATCTACTGAGGATCTATTGACTACTGTCTGACTTTTTTCTCCATAGTACTCTCTGGATTGCACAATCTGACCTTGTAGTTAGACGAATACCCTAGATAATGACAACTGTACTGCAATTTTCAGACAACAGATATGTGTTAGGTTTTCAGTAATAGTTGAATGAAACAGTTAATCTGATGTTGTTAATCTTCTTTCCATTCATCACTGATGGGTTCAGTTCTGAGCCCTTGGAACCGAGTTGACCTATTTCCAAGCTCACACCAGCCCAAACCTCTCGAGCTAAGCTTCTACCCACATTACCCTTCCCCCTCTTACCTCAGATCTCCTTTGCCTTGTAACTGTAAAACCACGTTTCAGCCAAGCTCTCAGCTAAGTGGAAACTTTTTTGATATTTTGTGTGAAAAACTTGTTTGTTTCTTAATATTTGTAAGTTAGTCTTTTTCCTGTTGAATTACAGTAGTTGTAGATATTTTTCTCTCGAGCTCTACCCATTGGTAACCTTTTTTAAGTACCATTGCTGGTACGGCCCTTTCTCTTTACCCTTGTGGTATTCCTTCCTTCTGTTCTTTCTACTTTAGTTGATGTGTTTGATATTAGGTTTCTTGATATATTCTGCATGTAGGGCAGCCGCGGTGGTGCAGCGGTTAGCATTGCCAGCTGACAGCAAGAGGTTCTCCAGTTCAATCCTCGACTGGGATGCCCTTTGTGCAGAGTTTGTATGTCCTCCCTGTGGTTGTGTGGGTTCCCTCTAGGTGCTCCGGTTTCATCCCAAAAACATGCTGTAGGTGGATTGGACACTCTAAACTAGGCCTAGGTGTGAGTCTGTGCCTTCTGTGGAAGGTTGGGTGCCAGGCTGGCAACTCCGCACTGTAAAACTCCACTGCCAATCATGAGTGGACAGGTGATCTTCTGTGGTGACCACAAATCAGGAAAGAGCCAAAAGAAGAAGATATATTATGCGTGGATTTTAATCATTTTTCTAACTTAGGAAAATAGAGTTTGCCTTTCTCTGAAGTTGAATTGTTCTGTTTACTTCTCAAGCTGTCGGATAAGAAGAGTACATCGGGTTTCAAACACTGGACCTCATGTAATGGTAAACTACCTAATAATGACTCTCATGATGATTGTGTTTATTACTTGGGGGCACGCCACCTTTCAGTGCAGCCTCCCAGTGGAATTTGCCAAAGGTTCAGTCAACGCACTATGAATGAGCGCAAGAATAAACTAATTCTGAAGGGATTGTTTAAATTTCCCTTTTCAGAGGCCCATTCTGCAACGGAGGTCTTAACCTCTCCTACGAAAGTTAAGAAAAGGCCCCATTCGGTTCCTTCTTCACACTCGGGTGAGCAAGGTAAGCCTGTGAAACCAAAAATTCAAAAGTTATCCTCAGAGCATAAATCTGTCTCCTCTGCACCACCCTCATCTGCTCCAAGTACTTCAACTGTTACTATATTGGTGCAAGCTTAATTGCCAGCTCTGATACTGCCTCTGGCTCTAACTCTGGACCTCTCCTCGCCTGTTACGACTTCAGCACCTGTGGCCATTTCGGCATATTGCACGCCTTCGATGCCTATCTCTGCAGTGATGACTGAACTTCCCGCTTCAGCTCCGAGTGCCCCTTCGGTACTGAGCTCTGTTACAACACTGGATTTGACCCCACTACTTCCTGTCTCTAAACTCGAGACATCAGTGCCAGCAGATCACACACCATGGACTGATACTTTCCATCCATAGACCCATTCCTTAGTCAAGCGTATAGCCCATTTTTAGATCGACCTGACTCCCCATCCAGAGTATCCACTAGATCCACCAGGAGCCTTTCAGAACCTGATGTGGTGCATGTTGTGGATCAGCTGTTGGCAGCCAGTGGGATACCTACACATTCCAAGACCCATCCTTCAGCAGAACTTGGGTTGACCTCTCATGGACTCCATCCTATTCTCCTCATTTGGCCATCTCGGTTCCAAAGCCTTCTGCTCCGACGTCCTTCATAGAACACCCCATCTCTGTGCATGTAGTGGACCTCACTGAGGATCCGGGTCTGTCTCTTTGGTCCTCGGTTCCTGCTGAACCGGTTCTTCCTCAATCTTGTGTTTGGGCGGCAGGCTCGTCGGTTTGGGGTACGGTTCCGTGTGGTCCTCCGGTTCCATCCTCATTGCCGGTAGCCTCATCTGCACTGACCTGGCTTGAGGCTCCATCCTCAGGAGTGTGTTTGATGGAGCAGGGTGTGATCTCGGTTCCAAGGTTGTTCTTCTCGGTTCCAGGCTCCCATCCCTCTTTGGGCAGGCCTGCTTTCTGTGTGATGGAGAGGCCACTCACTTCTTGAAGCATTCTGCCAATGTCAGAACCCCAGTTTTCTCCCCCTGAGCTACAGCTGCCACAGGACATCTTCCCAGGACACTAAGCAGGGAAGCCACAGGAAACCCCTGTTCAGGGTACCCACTCTTCCAAGTCCTCCATGGAGGCCTCCACTGAGGAGCCCCCACTGAAAAGATCATACAAGAGGTAGCACGTTGACTCACCTGAGGAGTCTCTAACAGAAGACACGGATTTCGATAATGGTGATGGGTCCCCACGGTCATCTCCTGTTGATGTCTCCTTTGGAGACATCCTTGAAATGTTAAATCAGAGAGGTGACTGGAAGCACTCCAACCCTTCCTCTGAGGAGTCCGTGTTCCTGCAGGCTTTACATGCCTGGCCATCTACCCTAGGTGACCCTGCCAGCTGATGAGTTAGTCCAGCTCATAGTGCAACGCGCATGGAAGAACCCTGACTCTATTGAGGTGATCCCTTGGAGACCTGACAAAATTCTTTCCCCTCCCAAGGAGAGCCCACATTGCTCCAGATGCTTACCAGTTGATGCTATGGTGGTGGCAGCGGCCAGGAAAAAGGATCTGGCTGAAGAGAGTCCTGCTGTCCATCCACCCAACATGGAATCCTGGGCCGTGGACAGATTTGGGAAGCAAGTCTTTGTGTCAGCAACCTTTGTCATTCAGTCTCTGAACTATTTGGCACATTTTATGATGCTCCAAAGAGACTTGACCTCAGAATTCTCCTGAACACTCACAAGACAGGTTTCTGACAAGGTATGGGACAATGTTGCCTTGCAGCTTGCTACTCTGGAATTGATCTCCAACTCGTTAATGATGTTGCTTTCACATGCAACTGAAGGGGCAGCTAGAGCTGCTGGTTCAGGCATAGTTATGAGGTGTCATGCCTGGATGCACATTTGTTACCTCGCTGATCCCTTCAAGTCTTCCTTTCTGAATGCTCCCATCAAAGCATCTTCCCATTTTGGTTCCAAAGTGAAGGACACACTTTTCAGGTACGAACAGGATGGCAAGACCTTGACTGCCATGGACTTACATTTTTCCAGCTCTCAACATTCCTTTTCCAGGAACCAGATGAGTGGGAAGATGTGACACAAAAAAATCTCAGGTTCCTTTCCATGCCACACGTGATGATGATACCCCCAGAGGCAGAGGGGGTAACAACTCCAGAAGATGCCCCTATAGAGGCAGAGGAGGTCCATATAATCAATGCTCCAGAGACTCTTTTTCTGGGCAGCCTTACCAGCACTCCTAAAGAGCCTCCCGATCGCTTGCTTCTGGAAGCAATTGGGGGTCATTTCTCTCTGCACCAAGCTGCCTGGCACTCTATTACCACTAGTTATTGGGTAGAGAGTATAATTACCAGAGGTTACACCATTCCCCTTATTTCTTATCCGAAACTTCCAACAAAACCTCCTGACAATCCACCCAGTCAAAGGGAAAAGGCATCTTCAGAAATAAAAAAGCTGTGCCTAAAAGGAGTCATCCAACCAGTCCCACCACACCAGTGCAGATCCAGATTTTACTCAAGATTATGTTTGGTGCCAAAAAAGTCAGGGGACTGTAGACCCATTCTGGATCTCAGCAGCTTGAACAAGTCTGTCACCCAAACCAAATTCCGGATGGTCATGGTTCAGTCCATTCTCCCTTTTCTGAGGGAGGGTGATTGGATGTGCTTGATAGATCTCTGGGATGTGTATTACCACATCAAAATCGACAAGCACTCCAGGAGTCTGCTTCACTTCCGGCTAGGAGCCAATCATTTCCAGCTTTGTGCCTTGCTGTTCGGTCTCTTTACAGCCCCCAGGGTGTTCACCAAGTACATAGCAGTGGTTATAGCTCACTTGAGACTGCAAGGATTCCAAGTGTTTCCATATTTGGACAATTGGCTCCTCACCAGCCCCACCAAGTGTCTTCTGGTAACAGCCCTACAATACACACTTTCTTTGGTGGAAATTTTGGCGATAACTATGCACTAGGAGAAATCAACCCTGGTACCTATCCAGCAGATAGAATTCATCTCAGCAGTCTTCAACACCTGATCCTGTCTGGTGTTGCTCCCAGTTCACAGACTCCAGAGATTGACGCTTCAGCTCTAGGTGATACTCTGTCAAAACAAAGTCTCAGCAAGAGATGTTCTTCAGGCCCTAGGATCCATGGCAGCTTCAATCCCAATAGTCCCTCTTGCCAAGTTGCACATACAAATTCTCCAATGACTTCTTCTTTCTCAGTGGTTCCCAAATCATCACCCGCTATATTTCCAGATCCAGACAACCAACTCCTGCAAGTAAGACCTTCTTTGGTGGATGAGGCCAGACACAGAACTTTGGAGCTGCCCATTCCAGTGCCCTCAGCCCAAGGCTATTGTGACGATGGATGCTTCCCTGATCGGGTGGGGGGCCATTTCTAGGGAAAGACAGTCCAAGGCACATGGTCCACATTGGAGGCCAACCTGCATATCAATGTTCTAGAACTGAGAGTGGTGCCGTTAGTGTTGCAGACATTCCATCTGGTTCTTCCTTCTGGGACAGTTGCAATTCAGTCAGACAATATGTCAGTAGTCTTGTATATCAACAAGCAAGCAGGAACCAAGTCGTACCCTTTGTGTTGAAAGGTCATGAGTATTTGGCAGTGGGCGATAGCTTCCAACAGCTTTCTGATAGCAATGCATATCCTGGGGAACTCCAACATGATTGCGGACATGTTGAGCAGCTGTATTCTCCTGCCCCATGAGTGGTCCCTCAATCCTGATGTGGTAGCAGAAATTTTCAGACACTGGGGCCAGCTGTGCTGCGACCTTTTCACCTTTCCATCGAACATCTTCCATAAGGGCCGCCCATGGGTCTCAAGGTAGTTTGTGATTCTGTCCCATCAGTGATGAATGGAAAGAAGATTATCATCAGATAAAGAAGTTATGTCTTACCATAATATTCCATCTGTGTTGTTGATCTTCTTCCATTTATCACTTCCCACCCTCCTTCCCCTCCCAAGGCTCCTGGTGGATACTTGGGGTCCATGTGGGTGACTTAGGGTATTTGCACAGAATGGGCCTCTGCTTTTCTGGTTTATCATAGGCAAACTCTATCTGAGGTAACAGGGAGAAAGGCATTGTGGGTAGAAGCTTAGCTAGAGAGTTTTTGGCTGGCTCGAGCTTGGAAATAGGCCGACTCACTTCCGAGGGCTTGGAACCGAACCCATCACTGATGAATGAAAGAAGATCAACAACACAGATGGAACGTTATGGTAAACATAACTTCTTTTTTTCTACCAGAAACACATAACTATGCAGAACTTGTACACATTTATATTCCTACCACAACATTGCAAAGTAAACACAGCAGTATGGGGTTTTTATTTTTATTTAGTTTTATAGAGACCTTTATTCACCTGATGACAGTCCTTAATTCATTGCAAACAGTACACAGTTTACCTACTAGTTGTTGACAATTTACTACTTTCTATTTATTTACCCTGAATAATGTAAGCTAGATATTTACTCACCAGCATCCTGGTGCAGCCTTAGCAGCCTGCTGGCATGTGCATCAATATTTGCAGCCCTATTATCTGCAGCTATATAGGAGCTAAATAAACATTTGTGCATACCAATTGATTACAGAGCACTAATTGTTACTGATACTTACACACTTCGAGGACATTCTGTGCCTGTGCGTCTTGGATCTACTGGTCCAAGAGATCCCTCTTCCTACATTTCAGGTCAGCATAATGGTGCTGGACCTGCTCACCAGTCTAAGGGATACCAGTAGCACTGGTGAGATCACATGTGAGATAGTCCCAGGCCTCCACTTTGTATTGGGAGCCCTGGTACTGGTTCTACAGCAGTCTCCCTTCATGGTCTTTTAGAAGGAGTCCAGCCATGACCCTGAATTCCTGAATGCCCCAACTCTGCACTGAATGTGCACGCCCTCACCAACACCAGTCATAGTGCCTGCAGTGGTCAGCTACAACTGGTTATGGTTGTATTCCCACCTACAAGGTTTACATAGGGCTGACTTCCTGCCCTTTGCCATGATTGAAGGATTTTGAATATGCTGAGCTAAGCTAAGTGACAGGCAAACCCGCTGAGCTAAGATAAACATTGCTTAAAGGGGTAGATGCTAAGCATAGCTTACCAGTGTGCAAATTCACTTAGCTATGCTAATTATTGGTAAGCATTTAGATTTAAGCAATGCTTACACTGGCTAAGCATAGCTGAGCAAAATTTAGTGTTGTTCAGGTTTCATTTTATAGACTATCAAGATTGTGGGGTTGATTCCTTCTTAATGACATCTTATGATATGTATGTTTACCTTCCATAAAATCCCCCTGTGTGCTTTCATTACATCATATTCTTTTGTGGCTTTATTGTATGGGACACTTGTGTTTATATGGGGGTTTCACATCTGTACTACACTGACACCTCACATTTGGACCTGCTACACTACCCTGGTTAACAAATATATATATATATATATATATATATATATATATATATATATATATATATAGATATTCACTACCTATTTATAGAAAAAGATAATTTTAGTGCCAGTTTCACATATAAAAATGAATGCACTGCATGGGGTCTTGAACCATGAATCACCGTATGCTAATCAAAAGCACTAATCACTGCACTAGTTCACTTTTGTTATTTTGGCTGTATATTTCTATTTAGCTTCTTTGGATGTTTAAGCTATGCTAAACACAGCTTCACGATGTGGACACCCACTCAGCTACACTTAAACTTTAGTGGGGATGTGAAAAAAATTAGTTGTTTTATTTTCCTTAGTTTAAGTATGTGCACATAGCTAACAGTCATACTTCTCCACATCTTACAGCATAAAATCTGGATAAAGCCTAATATGATGGGGAGCAAAGAGGGACAGATTTTAAATATTGCTCTTACAAACTTAAGAAGTTGATGAATAATAGGTTTTGCATTAGCATGACTTACTTGAAGGATGTGGAGTCTCAGACTGAAATGTTTGTCATTATGTAATGACTTTGAGCCTCAGCTCTTTGCCAGGAGAGTAGGGGGAACACACCTGACATACGAGGCACAAATCTGGACATTCTGCAAATATCTGTTCAGTTGGGGGTATGCTAACACGGTCTGCAGACACTGTTTTTGTTTCCAAAGTACCTTACGGCACTTCCTGAGTGCAGTGGGTATGTTTACTGTGCGAGCAATGCTTGAACACGCCCCCTGCACTCGTTCACAGATCATGTCCATGCAGGTTATACAGCAGCTCGCCTTCATGAATATGCAAGGCACGCTGCTGTGCTGAATGGGCACAATCCGCTCCATGCAAGAATAGACATATACTTGCACTGAGATTTCATGAATCCCAGGGAAAGTCTACACCATATACAGAAGACCTACCAAAAAAATCAACAAATAAAGCAGCCAAATTCGTAGTGTCAGTTATATACTATGAACCTTTTCTTAGTAATGAACTTGCAGCATCATCAATATCATAGCCATGCAAATGGTTAAACAACTCCTTTTTTATTACCCAATATATTTGTGGTCAGATTTATTTCACAGGCAATCTAACATTCTTTAACTAGTCTTAGAAAATATTTTTGTAGTTTTTATAATCAGACGTACTTGTCACTGATGGATGAGCCCTAAAGCATTTTAATAATTTCCACTTTTTTTCTGTATGATTCAAGTTTTTAACTCCATCACAGTGATCTAAAATACTTCCTTCAAATTGAAATACATGTTGGAACAAAACAATCAATAAGACTATCTATCTAACTATAAAAAATATCCCAGTTTTCACAAATAGTTTTACCTTTCATCTCAAAGTTCCTGTCCCATTCAAAAGGTTTGTTTTTATAGCTGCAAGATCAGATCTACAGAATTTTTTTATCCTGTGCCATTTCATTAAGTTTTGGTAAATTAAAATCCATGATTTCAAAAATAACACATACCTAGTCTGAGTACCCTATCTCTGAAGATGTTCTACATATCTATTCTTTCATTTGTTTGAAAGCAGAATACTCCCGGGATTCACGAAGCTCAGTGCAAGGACGGTTTTAGCCTTGTGCTGAGCATCCTCACTACAGATGGTGCAGCAGCGCCATATGAATATGGAGGAGGGCACTGTGTGGAGCTGTGTCATGGCTGCATTAGCAACTGGACAATGGATGGTATGTGTGTATGTTGAACACGGGTGGGGTGGAGGAACTATGGGTATGAAATTATGGATCCAGGTGTGAAAGGGGTTGGTTGGGCTGGTTCTAATTGGACTGCCTCATGGAGGTCAGCGAGTTCGTTATAAGTATATATGCATACACACATGCAGACATCTATATAAAGAAGTACATTCTCTGTAACACATTCATTCCATTTGCAGACATAAATAATATGAATGTGCCCTTACAAACCTTGACAGTAGATAGAATAATAGGTTGTGCATAAGAGGGAAGGGACAAAACTGCTAAAATGCAGAAGTGTGTACAATGTCCGAAGTCAGTGCTGAGCTGAAAAAATCAAATGTGAAGACTTTCTCACACATGGAATCATTCCTGTGATCTGCCTGCTACGGCAATGCCAATTACTAAACCGGTCTATTTGTAAAAGAAATACACCAAACACGTACATAATTAGGCTCTCATGTGTAACATGTGCATTACCACATAGTCATACTTATTAATTTGTTCTAGTGTCATGTTAACGGGAGTAAGGATGTAATGAAGTATAGAGTATAATCTTGACATAAAGACATGCGAGTCCCATGCGGGACAACCCAAAAATTGTGAATAGTGTCCTTTTGGTCGCTCATGTCACTAATGTTTGTGGACTGAAAGTTTGGGAGTTCTGAGGATATGTGGAGTGAGTCAACCGATGGGATGGGTCTACAAGAGTAGGGAGTGGCCAATGTGTAGTGGTGTGGATACACCGCAAATCCATCTGGAGAATGGATGACTGCAGTGTTAGGGAGGCGTTGGGATGGGTGTTTGGGGAACCAAGAGTCATGGGTATATGGGTATATATGCAAATGAAGCACCACAGCAATAGTGTATTGGTTAGAGCAACCGCCTAATGAACAGACATTCCCATTCCGAATCCCACTGCATCACATACCATTTACCATCGGTAATCTGTACATGAACATATTTCAACATCTGTCTGCTGTATAACTTGCAAAATAACAATTAAAAGTGAACTGGAGCGAAGTGTCAGTGTCATAATGAATAAGGCACTAGTGAGCGGGTTTAAGCATATATAAACATGTGTAAGTGCATTTGCGTGGGGTATGCATTGCCTTACAGACACACACACACACACACACACACACACACACATATATATATATATATATATATATATATATATATATATATATATACACACGGTTGTAGACATATACATATACGTATATATACATATATATATCTATATATATATATTATATATATATATATATATATATATATATATATATATATATATATATATATATATATATAGATATATATAGATAGATAGATATATATGTGTGTGTGTGTGTGTGTGTCTGTAAGGCAATGCATACCCCACGCAAATGCACTTACACATGTTTATATATGCTTAAATACACATATGCAGACACCCATAGACCCATATGTTGTTAGATATATATATATATATATATATATATATATATATATATATATATATATATATACATGTATGCATACATCTACAGATATATCTGTATATAGTAATGTATATATATCTGTATATAGTAATGTATATATATATATATATATATATATATATATATATATATATATATATATATCTATATATATATATATATATATATATATATACATATATAAAACTGTAAATATACACATGTATAGAGATAGGATATGATACAGCAGTTACAAATTACATATGTTCACGGGCCGTGCATATAAGGGTGTGGGGTCCAATAAACAAACATGTAACCCATAGCGTCAACCCCCTCCCCCCAGCTAGGCTGGTGAAACATACAGACATACAATAAAAGTAAACACACCACTGCTTCCCAGACCACCAGCAGGATACTACCAGTGGGAGAGACCTGCCAGGTCTAATCTTGAAACAAAGACATCAATGTCCCTTGTGGGACATCCAGAAATTAATGATCATTGGAGTCAGTCCCAGTAATGATTCATCAAATCAGGCTGTAGTCATACACGGACCAGTAGGCTTTGCAAGCCTGATAACCCATGGGTTGACACAACATACGACATGTGTCCCTACATGCGGAGAGTGGGCAGTGTGCAGTGGTGTGTTTATACCCCACCTGCACCCACAGTAAGGATGAGTGCTGTAGAGGATGGGCAGGTGGGGGAACTATGGGTATGCAATTATGCGCCTAGGTGTGCAGGTTTTGGCTGGCGCAGTCGTATTAGGACCGCCGTGGGGATGTAAGTAATATTCCAAAATGGGCATAGCTTACACCCATACCTCTCAACCCCTAAGAGCAAATCCACTGGATAGAACATAAACCATTGGGGGAACAAATAGGGACCATACCTCTGAACTATCCCCAATTTCCAGTGATGTCCCTGATTTTAACTCAAATTCTATTCTGTTCCACTTAATCCCTCCTAAAACTAGTGACCTTTGGAGGAAAGGTGACAAATTACACAAAATGAATAATGACAACAATTAAGAGTTATAAACATCTTCTACCTCAGAAAATGTGTATTACTTCATATGCTCTGAGTCTGTCAATGTGTCAAGTTAATAGCACTGATAAAATGAAAAGCTGCTAGAGGTGCCTATAACTAGTCCACAAAACACAATGTAGGAAGAATTTAATGAACAAAACACAAAAAATAAACAATAATAGTTAAGCGCTTTCGTCAAAATGACTTCATCAGAACAAGTAACTATTACAAAAGTTCTCATTTTATACAGTTCCTAGTAAATCATATGACCCAACCAATTAAAATTTAAAAAAACAGTCATGACATTTCATATAGAAGGCTGTGGAATATAAAACTATATAGTACAAACATACAGATATATAAGTTAATGATTCTGACTACATTAAAAATGTATAAAACTAATGTGTAAAACTAAAGAAATCTGAGGGGTTGTTATGTCATAATTTACAAGCCCTAAACTTTAATTCTGGTTTGATACTGATAGCATCATTTAACCTTGGAAATTCAGCACCATTTAACCTAAGTTGCCATTTAGTTTCGGCCCTCATTAATTTATTTTTCCAATTCCCCCCCCCTCTAAAATCTACCTGCACAACTTCCAATATACCAAATTTAAAACTATGAAGTGGATTCTCTTGGATGTGTTTAAATAAGGCATTCTTTTCATTCTTCTTGTTAATACTGTAGCAGTGTTCGTATATCCTATGATTTAATTTCCTTTCCGTCTTGCCAATATAATAACAAGAACAGGAATTACAGCTAGCAAGATAGACAACACCTGTAGTGACACATGAACCAGCTACAAAATTGAAATCAATGCCATAGGGACCTAAACTAACCTTGGGAGTTTCATTAATATACCCACAATAGTCACAAGAACCACATTTGTGGGTACCTTTCTTCCTACTTTTCACATTAGGTTTGTTTTCCAAAATATTTTTCAAGTTACTACCAACCCTATAAGTAAATAAAGGTTCTGGGCCTATTACATTAAAGAGGTCTCTGTTTCCCTTAAACATTGCCCAGTTGTTTTTAATAATCTTTTTTACCTCGTTTGATGTTTCACCATATGTAATAACCATGGCTTGGGAAAAATCCTTTTGTTCACTTTGGTTAACATTTGTGTTTTCTACATCAGCCCCTAATAATGGTTTATATCTATTATTCCAATCATTCATCACTTGATCCCTAATGTTCTCTACAAAATCTAGTGGGTATCCCCTATGCAAAAGCATGTCCATAACTAGTTTAGTCTCTTCCTCTACCAGGGTCCTATTGGAACACATCCTTACAACCCTAACCATTTGCCCCTTAACTATATTTCTCTTAATATGGGGGGGGGGGGATTGCTTGAAAATTCAAGGTAATCATTGGAAAAAGTAGATGTCCTATGAACCTTGGATTGGAATGAGTGGTTAGTAACATCCTTAAATATTTTTACATCAAGAAAGTTGATTTCTTTACAATTACCTTTTCCCGTAAATTTAAAATAATCACATATAGAATTAATATAGTTGAGAGATGATTCGAAAAATGTACCCTTCTTCCACAAAATAAATAAATAATCTAGAAACCTTAAATAAAGGTGCCATTCATTTCTGTAACTAGAAGTGAAAATAAACTGATTCTCCCACCCATATAAAACTAAATTAGCAAAAATGGGGGCACAGCTGTTACCCATGGCTACTCCTTGGACCTGTTTATAAAATTCCCCCTCAAAAGTAAAACAATTATTTTTCAACACTAATTCCATTAATTCTGCGATAAAGTTGATCAAACTACCACTAAAATTTGTTTTGCTTACCAAAACTTCGTTGAAAAATTGTAGTCCTGCCTCATGGGGAATAGAGGTAAAAATATCAAATACATCAATAGTGGAAAAATAAATATCTTTGTTGAAAAATTCATTCTTAATTCTCCTTAAAAAATCCCAAGAATCAAGGAGTACATACTCCAATGGGGCCAAAGCATGTTTGACTGTTCGAGCAATAAAAACCCCCAAGGAATAAGTAATACTGTTGTGCCCTGAAATAATGAGTCTATATGGGGGGTCTTTTAAATATTTATGAGTTTTGGGAATACCAAAACAAATAGGTATAACAGGATGTTAAACCGACTGAGTGCACAATAAAATATTTTTTAGTGGTTTAAAGACTTGGAAGCTGTCTTTTAATAAGATACGTGTCTTGGATTATACTATTTTGGAATACAACGGATTTTTTGCATGGTTGCTGTTGCTGGACTTCTTGTTTTGTGTTTTACATTTGGCGCTTTTTTCAGCACAGCATTTGCCTACAGAGGTGCAGTTGCCTTTATTTTTATTGCTATTTTACTCATTCATTTGGCACCTGCATTTCGCAAGGACATGGCTGAAGGGAATATGTTTGCTGTTGAACTAAATTACAGACCGGAGGTTGGTCAAACAGTTTTGGAAGTGAATAATAGAGCTGAAGCATGTTTACATAACACTCTTAGAAAAGATGTTTCTACTGAGTTAATTTGTAACAGCTACAATGATAGATTCAAGTCCTTAGTGACTGGCAATGATAATGTGCTGTTAATGTATGAAGGCATGAATAATGGCTCTACAGTATCAGTAGAAGGAGGGGAAAGTGATGACCTGAAAAGGGCTATTGATCGGATGGAATCAGACTTCTTAAAATTGAAGTGAATGCGGCTACAAAGGCAACATTTTGAGGCCTGTTTGCAGAAAAAGATAGTACCAAGAGGCTTACAAGTTTTGAAGATGCCAACATATTGAACACAGTATCCTGAACTGCTAGCCAAGTGGCAACAAATTAACCTAGAGGTGAGTGCTAAGTATATGACTTTATTGAATTAAGTTTTTCGACCTGAGGAAGATAGCCTCAGAGAGTCTATTGGCCGACAACAAATTGATTTATATGCACGTTTTAACAGAAGTAATATTGATGTTTTAATGGAAACATTAATGGACAGCATATCGGTATTTGAGAGAAGATTATTGATACAGAAGAGAAGTAAACTTGATAGAGATATTAAGGATTTTCAAAACCGACTGAGTGCACAATAAAATATTTTTTAGTGGTTTAAAGACTTGGAAGCTGTCTTTTAATAAGATACGTGTCTTGGATTATACTATTTTGGAATACAACAGATTTTTTGCATGGTTGCTGTTGCTGGACTTCTTGTTTTGTGTTTTACATTTGGCGCTTTTTTCAGCACAGCATTTGCCTACAGAGGTGCAGTTGCCTTTATTTTTATTGCTATAGAATTAATATAGTTGAGAAATGATTCAAAAAATGTACCCTTCTTCCACAAAATAAATAAATAATCTAGAAACCTTAAATAAAGGTGCCATTCATTTCTGTAACTAGAAGTGAAAATAAACTGATTCTCCCACCCATATAAAACTAAATTAGCAAAAATGGGGGCACAGCTGTTACCCATGGCTACTCCTTGGACCTGTTTATAAAATTCCCCCTCAAAAGTAAAAAAAAATATTTTTCAACACTAATTCCATTAATTCTGTGATAAAGTTGATCAAACTACCACTCAAATTTGTTTTGCTTACCAAAACTTCATTGAAAATTTGTAGTCCTGCCTCATGGGGAATAGAGGTAAAAAGATCAGCTACATCAATAGTGGAAAAATAAATATCTTTGTTGAAAAATTAATTCTTAATTCTTCTTAAAAAAATCCCAAGAATCAAGGAGTACATACTCCAATGGGGCCAAAGCATGTTTGACCATTCGATCAATAAAACCCCCCAAGGAATAAGTGCCCTGAAATAATGAGTCTATATGGGGGGTCTTTTAAATATTTATGAGTTTTGGGAATACCAAAACAAATAGGTATAACAGGATGCTCCACGTGTAGAAAATTGAAAACCTCTTCATTAATGACACCTTGTAATAGGGAGTCCTCAAAAAAAAAATGTATCTTTCTATAGCTTATGTGAATTTCATTCCTGGAGACAATTTCATATTTTGTATTGTCATTCAGCATATTTGTGATTTTATTTTTGTAATCAACCATATTTGCAATAGCCATACCCCCACCCTTGTCCGGTGTCATAAATCTAACATTCCGGTTGTCCCTTAACTCGAAAAGTAACTTTTTCTTGGCCAGGGTCAAATTATGTTTCCTATAGATGTGTGTCCGTAGGGTCTTGAAAATTTCCTGCCCAGTAACTTTTTCAAAGGAATGCAAAATGGGTAAAAGGGGGGATTCCAACAACTTTTTTTATAAGTAACATAATTCCTTTTGTTGTCAATACTTGCTTTATCTCTGTTTAAACATTTTAAATTCATTTTTCTAACAAAAATCTTGAAGTCAGTTAAAGTTTTACTGATTTCATCACTATTAGAAGGCACAAATTTTATTCCCTTCTTTAGCAAGTGGAAAAGATCCTTACAAATGGGAAATTCTGCATGATTAAAAATCTTAAAACCTTTATACAAAAAAACAATATTGTCAGATTCAATGATTCCATCATCATTGTTCACATCTTGCTTGTCTTTGTTGTCATAAACTACTGGTAACTGTTCTTCCTCCTGTAGGAGGGGTTTCTGTATTTGGGTCTCGCCCCCCCTTCCCCCCGGGATCCTAAAAAATCATGTTCCTGTCTAACCTGATTTCTGTTGAAAATCCTTTCGGATCTTCTCAGGGATGGGAATTCAGTGTCATATTCATTCCCATCACTATTAAACCTGTTGAAATTCGCATTTTCATTAATAAGTTGGGATGGAGCTGTTGTATTACCCTTAATCAAATCCACTCCCAGATACGCTTTGGGGAAAGGGTAAGCCAAACCGTTTTTGTATTCAAATTCATCCCTCGATAATTTCTTCTTTTTTCTTAAAATATTACTGTTTAATTCATTCTCAACTTTATCAAAAATAATGTTATACCTAAAAGAATACTGGTTAAAATGTAGATCATCTACCACAGCCCTATTGATTTCATCGACATCCTTTAAAAATTCATTAATCTTTTTGTTATTAATGTTCACAATAAAATCCATCAGTTCTACCCCATGTCGGTCAAACATTTGACTAAGCTCTTCACATCCTGGGTCACCCTTTTTTAACCCATTCAGAAATTTAAACATGCGAAGGTGCTTAGGGACCCGTTTATTGTTAATACATTCTCTTAAATATGAATTATCACATTGTAGTGCTCGGATTTTGTGCATTTTCGTTTCAAGAGTCACTAACCTACTATCCATGCTGTTTTTGTCCATCGGGTTATTGTTGTTACCAAAAAACAAATGTTCTCTTTTGGACCAATCCTTTAAGCGATCAAGTGTGGGAATAAAATTACTAGTATCTGTTCTAGTTTCAGAACTATTAGTACCATTGGTAGCTGACCGACTTTCCATATTGTTCATCCCACAAACACCAGCTCCTTGTAACCCATGTTCTTTACAGCGTGACACAGTCCCAGTCGCTAGCATTCCTCGGGAAACCAGAAGTGCAACCTCTCTAAGGTTCCCCGGGTTCGTACCGAAAGTGTTCATACCTGCAAGGTTACTGTTTTGCAGTCGTTGAACTGCACCCTGAAGCTCGGTAACCTTTTCTGTCAAACTCATGATCAGTTGAAATAAATTCTCGCTGTTAACGCCAGTTTGTTGGCCACAGGGTAAGGAAGGAGAGTCTATTTCCTCATCGAATACTGGTGAAAGCTCATTGCTGTCCATGTTGTAAAGATGAGTCTAGTAGGCAAACAATGCACCCGAAAACACTTAGAAAATGAAAACGGTGCCAAAAGCAGCACAACAACCATAAAACAAAAAGCTGCTAGAGGTGCCAATAACTAGTCCCCAAAACATGATGTAGGAAGAATTTAATGAACAAGACACAAAAAATAAACAATAATAGTTAAGCGGTTTCGTCAAAATGACTTCATCAGAACAAGTAACTATTACAAAAGTTCTCATTTTATACAGTTCCTAGTAAATCATATGACCCAACCAATTAAAATTAAAAAAAACAGTCATGACATTTTGCATACAAGGCTGTGGAATATAAAACTATATAGTACAAACATACAGATATATAAGTTAATAATTCTGACTACATTAAAAATGTGTAAAACTAATGTGTAAAACTAAAGAAATCTGAGGGGTTGTTATGTCATAATTTACAAGCCCTAAACTTTAATTCTGGTTTGATACTGATAGCATCATTTAACCCTGGAAATTCAGCACCATTTAACCTAAGTTGCCATTTAGTTTCGGCCCTCATTAATTTATTTTTCCAATCCCCCCCTCTAAAATCTACCTGCACAACCTCCAATATACCAAATTTAAAACTATGAAGTGAATTCTCTTGGATGTGTTTAAATAAGGCATTCTTTTCATCCTTCTTGTTAATACTGTAGAAGTATTCATATATCCTACGATTTAATTTCCTTTCCGTCTTGCCAATATAATAACAAGAACAGGAATTACAACTGACAAGATAGACAAAACCTGTAGTGACACGTGAACCAGCTACAAAATTGACATCAATGCCATAGGGACCTAAACTAACCTTGGGATTTTCATTAATGTACCCACAATAGTCACAAGAACCACATTTGTGGGTACCTTTCTTCCTAATTTTCACATTAGGTTTGTTTTCCAAAATATTTTTCAAGTTACTACCAACCCTATAAGTAAATAAAGGTTCTGGGCCTATTACATTAAAGAGGTCTCTGTTTCCCTTAAACATTGCCCAGTATAACATCCTGTTATACCTATTTGTTTTGGTATTCCCAAAACTCATAAATATTTAAAAGACCCCCCCCATATAGACTCATTATTTCAGGGCACAACAGTATTACTTATTCCTTGGGGGGTTTTATTGATCGAACAGTCAAACATGCTTTGGCCCCATTGGAGTATGTACTCCTTGATTCTTGGGATTTTTTAAGGAGAATTAAGAATGAATTTTTCAACAAAGATATTTATTTTTCCACTATTGATGTAGTTGATCTTTTTACCTCTATTCCCCATGAGGCAGGACTACAATTTTTCAAAGAAGTTTTGGTAAGCAAAACAAATTTGAGTGGTAGTTTGATCAACTTTATTGTAGAATTAATGGAATTAGTGTTGAAAAATAACTTTTTTACTTTTGAGGGGGAATTTTATAAACAGGTCCAAGGAGTAGCCATGGGTAACAGCTGTGCCCCCATTTTTGCTAATTTAGTTTTATATGGGTGGGAGAATCAGTTTATTTTCACTTCTAGTTACAGAAATGAATGGCACCTTTATTTAAGGATTCTAGATTATTTATTTATTTTGTGGAAGAAGGGTACATTTTTTGAATCATTTCTCAACTATATTAATTCTATATGTGATTATTTTAAATTTACGGGAAAAAGTAATTGTAAAGAAATCAACTTTCTTGATGTAAAAATATTTAAGGATGTTACTAACCACTCATTCCAATCCAAGGTTCATAGGAAATCTACTTTTTCCAATGATTACCTTGAATTTTCAAGCAACCGCCCCCCATATTAAGAGAAATATAGTTAAGGGGCAAATGGTTAGGGTTGTAAGGATGTGATCCAATAGGACCCTGGTAGAGGAAGAGACTAAACTAGTTATGGACATGCTTTTGCATAGGGGATACCCACTAGATTTTGTAGAGAACATTAGGGATCAAGTGATGAATGATTGGAATAATAGATATAAACCATTATTAGGGGCTGATGTAGAAAACACAAATGTTAACCAAAGTGAACAAAAGGATTTTTCCCAAGCCATGGTTATTACATATGGTGAAACATCAAACGAGGTAAAAAAGATTATTAAAAACAACTGGGCAATGTTTAAGGGAAACAGAGACCTCTTTAATGTAATAGGCCCAGAACCTTTATTTACTTATAGGGTTGGTAGTAACTTGAAAAATATTTTGGAAAACAAACCTAATGTGAAAAGTAGGAAGAAAGGTACCCACAAATGTGGTTCTTGTGACTATTGTGGGTACATTAATGAAAATCCCAAGGGTAGTGTAGGTCCCTATGGCATTGGTGTCAATTTTGTAGCTGGTTCATGTGTCACTACAGGTGCTGTCTATCTTGCTAGTTGTAATTCCCATTCTTGTTATTATATTGGCAAGACGGAAAGGAAATTAAATTGTAGGATATACGAACACTGCTACAGTATTAACAAGAAGGATGAAAAGAATGCCTTATTTAAACACATCCAAGATAATCCACTTCATAGTTTTAAATTTGGTATATTGGAAGTTGTGCAGGTAGATTTTAGAGGGGGGGATTTGAAAAATAAATTAATGAGGGCCGAAACTAAATGGCAACTTAGGTTAAATGGTGCTAAATTTCCAGGGTTAAATGATGCTATCAGTATCAAACCAGAATTAAAGTTTAGGGCTTGTAAATTATGACATAACAACCCCTCAGATTTCTTTAGTTTTACACATTAGTTTTTCACATTTTTAATGTAGTCAGAATCATTAACTTATATATCTGTATGTTTGTACTATATAGTTTTATATTGCACAGCCTTCTATACGAAATGTCATGACTGTTTTTTTAAATTTTAATCGGTTGGGTCATATGATTTACTAGGAACTGTATAAAATGAGAACTTTTGTAATAGTTACTTGTTCTGATGAAGTCATTTTGATGAACGCGCTTAACTATTATTGTTTATTTTTTGTGTTTTGTTCATTAAATTCTTCCTACATCTTGTTTTGGGGACTAGTTATTGGCACCTCTAGCAGCTTTTCTTTTTATGGTTGCTGTGCTGCTTTTGGCACCGTTTTCGTTTTTTAATAGCACTGATATTTTAAATATGTTCCTGATGTTGTCATGACATGTCCCTGATTCAGTTGATATTTGTCCCCAATCATTTGAGAGGTCTGATAGGGAAAGAAAGCACATATTCCACCTACAACCTTAGAAAGATGATAGAATAATAGGTATGCAGTAGCATGACTCAGCTGAAGGATATGGGTTCCAAAACCCAATTACTTGTTTGTATTGGAGTGTCAGTTCCCATGTATTAGCCAGACAGGTGCAGATTGTAAGAGGAACACACCAATAATATGAATCAAACTGTGGACAGGCTGAGGACTCTGTACAGTCGAACAGAATTATTTTGCCTAATAGGTAACCATTCCCGATACTGTAGGCATGTAATCCGATGTAATAGGCATCACAAGGTAATATCGTAGTCCTCACTCCCACCCAGAAGTGTGAGTGTCAGATGAAAACACCAAATGCAGTGCATTTGCAAGTTCGGTAGCAAGCGGGTGTAAGCCTGTTTGGCCACCGGTATGTGAGTATCACACTGGTGAAACAATGTTGAGGCTAACTGAGTGTAAGAAACTGTAACTGGAGGTTAGCATTGCTTAGCTCCATGCATACCCACGCACACCTGCTCACAACTGCTTTAATGTGCCTTAATCACTCCGTATCCAACGGCTTTGTTCTGCCCAGCAACAAAATAAATGGCCTCTGCAAGGCTCGAAACCAGGAATCTGCACACACAGCCAATGTGATTTACCACTAAGCCATGGCAGATAGACAGACATCAGATGTTATCACAAACATATCATTCAGCACAGTCATTCAACAGTCTAGGAAATGTATTCCATCATGTAGCTGTATGTGTATGTGTGTTTATGTCCAGATATAGATACATACATATATATAGATATACCAAAAACATCCCATGTGACAACAAAGCATTAAAAAGGAATGAAAAGGGAAAAAACAGCAATGCCTGCATTATGTAGTGGTGTTGTCCTATGTAATATCAAGACTCCCTCAGACAGACATGTGTCAGAGGTACATGCAAACATTTGTACGTTGGCTAAATACATCACTCTGTGCATTTTATATACATTTACACAACAGTTCCTGCCAAGACATTATGTGAGAACAGTACTCTTGCAAGGTGATGTGTGCTACATCATCATCATGAAAAAGGTAAATGGGGTAACCATAGAGGGACCGGTAGTGTTGTTTGTGCAATGGGGTCATCTGCATCACATGTACCTGGAACCTTTTGGAGTCATGTGCATACCAGGATCGTGTGCCTGAGAGACAGGGGTGAGGACAACTGGAGTATGTTGTGATGTGTATTAAAAAGGTTACATGTGTCCTGTGGACACGTGTGAAATGGACAGCTATTTATGGGGCAAATGTTGTTCTAGGAACTGATTGGCCTTTTGTTTCCATAGGGTGAGAGTGGGATGTGGGGGAAGGAGAGTAGGTATGCTCGTGGAGGATAGGTTGGGTAGGATGACAGACAAGACAGCATACAGGGTCAGTATATGACGCATGTGGGGGGATACACTTTGGAAGGGGAGGGGTGTTCGGCAGTCACAAGCCCATAAGCTTCCAGATGGAAACAGTGGGATGGAGGTCCCCAGCCATGGGCAGCCACCACTGCACCAAAACAGCTGCAAAGGTGGCTGTGCTGGGGGCTGTCTAGTAGGGGCAGGCTCAACCTCTAAATGTGACACTCTGTCATCGAGCTGGCGTATATGGCCTTGAAACCCCTTATTGAGTCCCCAACACACCATGTCTGGGACTGTACGGCAGTGGACAAGTTCCTGTCTGGACCTGCTCACAGGGGGGACAAGCCCCATTCTCAGTGGTGGTTTCACCAGAAGGTGGTGCAGAGCCAACAGAGGTGGAGGTCCAAGACTGGGCCCCAGATGTGCTGGTGCCCAGTGCCATGGCCAGCTCAAGTGGGACAGGAGGTTCTGCCAGGACCTCCAAACCCATACAGTCTATGGTGTTGCAGTTTTAACACAGATATGGCTTAGTAATAGTCAACAGTATTCAGGATTACTTATAACAGCATGCATAGATATGACCATCAACCCAACACAACAGATGGTATACATTTGCAGAGGGATCACAACACATGCATATATACTGCATGGCATCTGTACAAAGTGTATAAGACTTGTGACTGCAGCTATGAACAGTGGCCCATTATTGGCATGTCACTGTGAGAATCTCAGACAGTGACTGTCATACCACTGTTTCCTGTGACATATGTCCAATCAGGGATGCAATGGCAGTAACTCTCATGTCACCATGTACTGACTGCAATCCTCACACTATGCTTCTGCAGTTCACAGATGTGTGTTAAGTGAGTTACACAGGAAACAAATGGTTCCACAAACTGATCAGTCCACAGATGGCCCTACAGATGGGGGTTCCCTCACAAACAGAGCACTGTCTTGTCAGTTTTAAAACATGCAGAATAGCAATTACCAGACATAACTTGTTAAACTGGCAGTAATCTCAATGAATCATAGCTACACTTACATGCTGTAGTCATGTCTGGCACATCACCCTCCTCTCTTTAGGCTATTTTCCACTGTGTATGTTGTTTGAGGAATATCTAGATATCATCTGTGATGCTGTTTACCAAACACCAGATCCAGGTTCCACTCACAGTGACTGTTATGAGCAAACACCAACATGATGTTCCAAGGTATTATACTGTGTTTCCATGCGATTGGCTTTGGGAACATCACCACAGCTGTTCCACATGCAATCAGCTAGAGAAGGACTGCAATAGGTACAGAGGCAATCACTTGATCATGACCATCACTTACAAAACACAAGCTGCTGCTAAGCAGGTGTACAACTCCGCATCCACCAGAGAGTGTGTGGGAGGAACAGACAGAGGGAAGGACATCAGAGAAGGGCTTGGAGACTAAAACCTAAGCATCATCTGTCACACACCTACGAGTACAGGGGTTCACACCCCTGACTGACTAGCCATTACTATTACAAGTGCATGCAGTTACTCCATGTGCCACAAAACTAACATGTTGGTGTGCTGAAAGAACACATATGTGTGCTGGTGAGCAACATTTGCAACAGAGATATAGTAGACATACATTAGATGTAGCACACATGGCTGTCCACATGAACGGATGTCATTGTCAACACAACCACACTCTCTAAGGGACTCAGATGCATTGCCACACTTTGCCAGGCTCACAAATACACTTCCTAACTACTTAGTTTACCACACTGCAATAATGCACAAGTACTACATGCACCACAGGGGATATCCAGATGTTCTATGGGCTAGGGCATGTGAACGTGTCTGACATCAGTCGGTATGCCAATGGGAGTTATACTGGGTGTGACTGTGGTTGGGAACATCATACCCCACATGCAGACACAAGGTGCCAGTACTGACATGCATGTGTTCATTGCTTCATGGGTGTGTAGTGGTTGGCTGTGCAAGATGACTGTACAAGACTGGGTGAGGGGTAATCCTTGGCATCATGCCACCCAACAATGGTGTGCAGTGCGGTTCAGGGGTATGGTGTCTGCAATGTCCCACACAGATGGGTATTGTATGAACGGTCCTGTCATCCTGGTTACCACTGTGTATGGCCACTGCTTTGCAATGCATTCTATGTCTGTGTTTGATAGTCCTTGACATGGACATTGCCTGGGATGTGCACATCCTGCAATAATGTACAGTGACATGTACAAATGTACCTGGTTTGTCTGGCACATGTTGTGTACACAGACTGTTATCCTCAGATATGCCAATACTGGCCTGGTGTGGCAGGACCTGCTTATAGACAGCAAGTTGACCCTGCACCTGCATTGATAGCATGATACAGGTATTCCCTGGTGTCAGTGGCATCTGTCCATAAAGGGCACATGTGTTAGGCATTGTATGGCCTCTGTGGATCACATTTGATGGCACCACATATGTTACAGGTATCCAGTGGGGAACATAGTGAATAACATTGTCCACAATTATGTGCCTATTGTACTGATGGGCATGGTTTCATGCCCTCTGCAGCCCACTGCAATCACACCATGCCTACTATCAGTAATCAATTTGCAGGGTACTAGCAACATAGCGTGCTATTCTAGGCAAGTGTGTTTGTGTATGACACATGGGTTCAGAACGTATTCTGGATAACAGTAGAGTTGCATAATTTGTCCACCAGGCCTTTTGCCAGATGTAAAGGTATGGCTTGCCAACACAGTCCCTTGGCTGATTGACATCTGTACTCCTCATGAGGTGGACATTGTGACATATAACACAGACACCATATAGGAAAACTATAAAATCCACTCCCCAAAATGTCCAGTGGTTAGACACTCACAGCCACCTCCACACAGGCTTGGACTGTCAAACGCACACACCTGCCATGTCTTGGAATAGATCCCCTACCTAACTAGTTTATCACACTACAGCATTACACAGTTACAGCATGCACCATGGAGATTACTAGATTACAGCAGTCCCAGAGGTGCATTCATTGGTGGGTGACATCAGCAGAATTGCCAAAGAAAGCATTTCAAGTGTACTGTGAGTTGTTCATGTCTGTTACCTGCGTGTACCCGCTGCTTACTGTCATAAAAACACATTTACACCAACTTACAACTGCTTAAAAGTGTCTTATTCAGTCCTAATTGACAGTATCAACAAGGCTTACAGGTCTTGAACCCTGGACCATGCATACTGAGGTCACTGGACGTACCACTAAGCCATCTGGGTTGTATACATGTCGCATGGAGTTTATAATGCACATCTTACTACAGGTATTCCACAGTACTGAAAACAAATGGGACAGTCACTTTTTGTACATATGTACAGTACCCTTGAATGTACTGTACTCTGTGAAACAACAAAGACAAGTCTACATCTGTACAACTGTCATAACTACATATATATATATATATATATATATAGATATATATATATATATATATAAATATACATATATATATATATATATATATATATAGAGATATACATATATATATATATATATATATATGTATATATATATATATATATATATATACAGCTACGGGATGTGTACACACACACACACACATATCTATCTATATATATATATATATATATATATATATATATATAGATATATGTATATATATATATATATATAGATATATATATACATATATATGTATATATAGATATATAGATATATGCATATACACAGACACAGTTATACACACACACACACACACACACACACACACACACACACACATGTCTGAACACCCTTTGTGACACAGAAGGGTTCCAAAAGAACTGATGTGTACACAAAACAGAGGCATCTCTTGTGTTATAACATTTAAATCTTAATCAGTTCATCAGCGAAGGGATGGTTGGTGTGAATGTGGAGTTTGGGGTGTGGAATGATGGCTAATGTAATCTATCCTGGGGATTGTGGAGTTTGGATGGGGGAATAATGGGTATGGACTTACACCCTGGCAACCACTTTTGTGTCAGTGCTCGACAGTGGCACAGGAAAATAACATACCCAAGTGTAGTCATGCTTGACTATGTATTCTTTACCATTCCTAACTATGTAATACTTTGCAGACACCAGTCACCACAGATGGCTACCATGGTGTGCTAAAAGACATTACACATGGGTATGCCTGGCTACAGGGTAGTCACACACACAAATACGCACACATTTGTCAGTATTGTGCATACACGTCTTGTCTATCTTAAAGTAACTAGTACAGTGGTATGCAGTTGGGGTACGTGCCACAGAACACATACAATTACACTCACTCTGATTCCACTTTTGAGCTGGGTGACATCACAGGCCTGATTATTTGCAGTGGGGAGGGGGGGTTAGCAGTTGAAAAGGATAAAGGCCAGTGCAAAAGGTGGTATCTCTTTGTAATGCAGCAAAACCTGCTGTCATGACAGGATGCATACACAATACACACACAACCACACTTAGCCATTTGCTGACATACACACTCAGGCATTTGTTGAGACACACACACACAAACACACTCAGACATTTGCTGACACACACACTCAGACATTTTTTGTCACACACACAAACACAGTTGCCAGAGGTGGGATCAGAACTCCTGCCTAGTTACAGATCACTACTACAGTACTACACAGTTACGAGATGCACCACAGAGATTATACATTCCAAGGCCGTCAGAATGCCCTTCTAAGATTGAGGACAACAACAGGGATACTGACAGTCACAAAGTACATAGCTGTAAACCTGTGTGTTTAAAATAGGTGTCAATTACAATATGTATGCACAAACAAGACACATCATCTGCAGGTAGTACATAGGTAGGCCTAAGAGATATAGTTGTAGCACAACAGGAACCTGAACTGGAGTATTCCCATCTGTGGAATGGACAACTACTATCACTATACAGGGTTACAATGGACATGCTCATACACTTAGTAGCACAGGGCTATTTGGGATGCACTATGACTACAACTACACAAGGTTATACTGGGCATGCTCATACACTTAGTAGCAAAGGGCTTGTTGGATGCATTGACTCAAATTACACAAGGTGGCAGTGGGTATGCTCATAAACTTAGTAGCACAGGGCTGTTTGGGATGCACTCTGATTCTAACCACAGAAGGCCACAGTGTGCATGCTCATACACTTACATGTACAGAACACATTGTAATGGACTCCTATTGTAAACACACAGGTTTACAGCTATGTACATCTTACCTGTCAGTATATATGCACATCCTACTGGTTTACTACCTGATACCTGTATGTGACTCATAAATGATCAATCTGTGTCTGTGCTGTGTGATACACATGCATACCTGTACATGAAGTATTGACATATATATGTTAAGTATACTCAATCATACATGTGTGGATGTAACAGACAGTAGGTTAACTGGGACACACAGGCAGATGCTACCTACAGCATGTGTCACACACCTTGCTCCCCTGAAAGGCATACATTGATAGCAGGTTGTGGGCAGTGGCATTGTGTAACAGTGGTATGTGCAACCATAATGTGTGAGCCACATTGTGTAATGGACTGAGGTGCAAGTGTCAAGATGACCTCTCCTGGCTGTGTTAGTAGTTGTCATTATTTGCAGGACTGCTACCCTAAGTATATCTTACATTGGTTATATACACAATTTTTGCTGCTGTCCGTCACCTTACATGAGGCATTTGCTAACAAGCACATTACTGCCACTCGCAGTGATGTCATGGTACAAGTGGCAACTGCTAGACCAAAACAATGAGCCAATGTCCTGCTGTTATTATGAGATTGTCCAGTGTCTGTCATTCCGGGTTGTCATGACTGAAAAACAAGCCTTCGAATCAGAGCACATGCATCAATGTCTCAAGTGTGTGTGGATAATACCTAGGTCACATTTACCCATATAGCTGCATTCCAGGGAAAATGTCCTACACACAAAAGTAGCACCCTGGCACCTACAAGACAATTGCATTGGATGCTTATGCTAACCAGTGCTAGATGTGTGGCTTTAGTAATCCATTTGCTCAATGTTGAACCTACAATGGGGAATACTGAAATCTGTGCAGTGAAGAACACCTGGCTGAAGGCTCTGTATTGCACAATTGCACAGCCACCATATAACTCAGATCCAGACATGTGGGCCACAACATTGGTATGGACCATTCCAGGTGGTGGTGTCCACATATTCATAAAAGGCTACTCACATGTAAAAAACACTACTCTGACATAAATCTTCACAGATGAGTCAGGTACAGGTGACAGTGGTAAACACTGAATTCTATGTTGTATCCTCATATACATCCAACACCTTGTCCCCAGACTACCAACGCACATCCATATGTGGTATGACATAGTATGGTAGACCAACAGATAACCTTCGATTGGTGGACTGTACCTAGGCCTACAGCAACTGTGCAAAGTACCCATGTACAGACACAGCTGTAATTTGTGTTATGCAATACAATAACTCTACTGTTTGTAACCAGCTCAGTTGTACACATACCAGGGTCTCTCGGATGTTGTCAGCATTAACACAGTTGGCTGTTGCTGTACACCAGTAAACAACACCCTCATGGTTGGATATGACCTAACTGTACCTGCCCTGGATATGTAAATCCCACACTAATACAACATAAATGACATTACCATAGCTTTCATTATCCTTTCTACATACAGGTGTCTAAAGTCATTATACACATGCACATGGCAGATAGCGTGATAACAGTACATATGGTTTGATATCTTTGTTAACAGAGGTAATATTCCCTCTCTACTGGTCACCCATGACACCTACCATATCATGCAACACCCCATGTGACATGTATGTCATTAGACATGTCCACCTAATGCAATGCCTAAAAACATACCCAAATAACAGGATCATAGGACCTACACAGGGCCTGTATTGACAGACTCAGGGAAATCCAGCTCTGCACTGTATGATCCTGAGTAGTCACAGGTGATATTTTCATGACATGTAGAGCCATGTGTGGCCACAGCTCCTACATATACCCCATGTCAACAATTGCAAGTCATGCATGCTGTGTGCTGTCTGGACATTAGCCTTAGTACCACAATAGCCAGTATGTGCTGGGGTGAAATGTTTACAAGCCACTGACCTCGTACATGTTTGAATGAGTGCACTGCCTAGCCTAACAGAGCACATTGCTGGCACTCTTCCAGTAAACATGAGGTGTGTGGCAAATATGATGTGCTCACTGTTGACCATTACAGTGCCCTGGCTTCACCATGGCACTGTCAAGTAACAGTTTGTAGGAGCATGACATGGAATAGTGCTGTGTGTGTCTTGCTGATATGTGCTGTTGTCATATATGTACACTTGGCTACTCAGTGAAGGTGGTTGTGTCCTACCCGTACATGAATACAACATCCATTATAATGTAATGCTCAGCTATGTTTCACACATGGTGTGGGGAAGGTGTGCAATGTATCCTCTTGACCTGCTAGTGCACTTACTGATGTAGACCGCATATGTGTACATGTATTGATGTTTGTGTAGATTCCATGTGTGTTCAGTGTCTGATGTTTGAAGGTGACTGCTGTCTTAGTACATCATGCTGTTGCAATACAGCCACAACATTGCCAACTGTATATGGTGATATGCTCTAAGTACAGTAAGCTGTACATGAGGTATGGACAATTGTTTGGACATGACTACTAAGTGGTGGGGCTACTTTGCAGATGAATGATTACTGAGGACAGCTCACAGGTGTGTTACAACCATTCCTACAATAACTTGTGTAACAGATAACGTCTGGTTTTGTTGATTGAAGTGGAAGACAGACAATGTAGAATGCAGTAGGGGTGACACTGAAGGCAAACCTCTTGACACCTGTAACAGTAATACCTCCCCTGTGCATATATTGTGCATATATCAGCACAGTTGGCAAAGGAAAGAGTCAGTAAGCTTTGTAGCAAATGCGATAGTGCTGTACTTCTGTAATACCTATCATGAGATAGGCAGGTGTTTGATTCACAGTACTGGCATGTGTGGGTGTAAGTGTGTGTCCATATATGTCACATATGGTTGGGAATACATCCCACATGTTTCCACTCTCCTGGACACTGTTGTTGACATCAGTACAGAGTGAAGTGTAGAAAGAAAGGCATAGGCAGGTGGTTGAACCTCACACATGTCAAGTGTCTGTATGTGTGTGACATAGGTGTATATCTATGTGAATGCCACAGTGTGTGTGTGTGTGTGTGTGTGTGTGTGTGTGTGTGTGTGTGTGAGAGAGAGTGTGTGCATGGCTGTCTGTGTGTATGGCTGTCTAGTCCCTGGACTGAGGCTGTATTTTACCCTAGTGAAATGTTAATGCACCCACCACCCATCCACTCAATGCAATCTAGTATCCCTGTTGATATCATCAATCGTAGATGGACATTCTAACTGCCTGTTAACATGTACACCCTGGGGTGTGACCTGTTACATAGACTACTGGTGAAACCCCCTCCCCACATACACTCACTGCACTGTAGTATCCCTTTCAATGTCTTCAATCTTAGGCCATTCCAACTACCTGTACATGTGTAATCTCTGTGGCGCGTCTTGTAATTGCATAATACTATAATGATGATATGCACATAGGCAGGGGTTCTCATCCGAACACAGGAAACTGTGTGTGTGTGTGTGTGTGTTGTATGTGTGTGTGTGTGTGTGTGTGTGTGTGTGTGTGTGTGTGTGTGTGTGTGTGTGTGTGTGCCAGAATGTGTGTTACTGTGTCTGTGCATCCCTGAGTGTGTGGGTGTGTCTGTGTTTGCATGCAGTCATGGCAGTGGATATTACTGCTTCTCAATGAGAAGCCACTATTTCCACTGGACTTTACCCTTGTCATCTGCCATACCACTCATTTACCTCCTCCCCGCTCCAGGTAACTATACCTGTGATGTCACCCACTATGGATGTGACAGCTCTGAACACAGTAGCTTACTACATAGCTATCATGCTCTTTGATCAATAGAACAGTAAATATAATTGAAACATGGGAGATTATAGCTGTAATGTGGAAGCTGCAAAGTGCATGCAGGTATTGTCATACAAACCTGTGAGTAGTCAACATGTACATATGGGACACTAACCGCAAACACCGGCATGTCCGGCACATGCAAATACACCTGAAAGAGGAAGGCAGAACATCAAGATCAACATGCTGTTAGTGTTGTTACACATGATACATACTGTCAAACATACAAAATGCATTCTAAAACTGTAATACATAGTATGTCTGCTGCCTGTCAACACCACTCAACAATATTAATCTACAATTTTCTACCTAGTATGTTCACCCTGTGCATCAGACCATATGGGCATGTCCCTGCACCGATGGTGTGGATGACAGGGATGCGACACAGGCATCACCATATGCACAGGGTGATAATGTTTGCCAGAGGCCTAGGCTGCACCATTGGATGACATCATGTGTATGTGTTAGGGCATGTGATATCATTGGGCGTATGTGGATGTTATGCGTGTGTGTGTTGAGGTGCCCTACATTTGTTTCCGGTGTGTGTGTGTATGCATGCACACAGGTCTGGCATGTGGCTGGCCTAAACAGGGGTATTACTGACAGCTGCAGACGTACAAGGCAAATTTCACAGTTCACTGTGTCTGGCCACGGCCACATGACCTGTGCCTGCCAGTGGCTGCACAGGCACTACCAGGCAAAGGTCGAGATTGGGTACTGTCTGATGACACATGTCCACTGGAATCATGTCCCTGTTGGGACCATCCATAACCTTGTGCATGTGGCCGGTTGTGTACTGGTGTGGACTGCACAGCAACAGTGCACTGCTGCTGCTACCGCCACTATGGGAGTGGGCATGTGCTGTAGCATCTTCACATAGACCTTCAACAGGTGATGTAGCTGACCTACGTCCATCTGCCCAACTCCTCACTCCCACCAGATGTTCCAGCACAGACATTCCACGCTTGAGGATTGACATGCCATGGTCAAGGATTCCCACCATGACACCCAATTGTCTATCCAAGTCATCTGCAAGATTATGCTGAGTATTTGCAATTGCCTGGATGTTGTCAGTTAATGAATGGACAGCAGCCCTCTGAAGCCTCAGACCTTCTCTGTTGTGCCATTCAGCACGTGCCTGTGCCTCCATTGCAGCCGGAGACATGAGTCTGTTGGCTCCAGCTGATGTGCTTTGTCTCGCAGGGGCATGTTGGCCAGTGGTCCTTCTATGAGCAGTGCTGGGCAAATGCCTGTGTGGGACATCACCAGAGAGTTGACTGGGATCATGGTGTGCAGGCATACCTTCCATGGTCTCCACACTTCCTTGTTCCATGTTATCACCCGACAACTGTCCTTCCTCTATGGCCAGTGGTGATGGGGTATGTGTAGGCTGGGGAACTGTGTACGAGGATGAGGGGGATAAAGGTGGAATGGCAACCAATGGCACAGATTCAACCCCTGAGAACATTGCCTGTGCCTCAATCATACTATCATCATCACTGCTAGAGTCTGTGGGGACACTAACATCAGGTGGACCACAGGAGGGCAACGCACCTACATCAACACCTGTGAGGGGAAGACAAGAACTGTACATTACAAGTTATACCAGACACTCACACACACACACACACACACACACACACACACACACACACACACACACACACACACACATACACACACAGACAGACACACACAGACACAGACATTCACAGACCCACAAAGACATGCACAGACACGCGCAGACACACAGACACACACAGGCACACAGAAACACACACACGCTACATGCAGGTGATATGGCAGATGGCATTCAGCTTAGACAATTATAGTGGTAGTTATCATACATCCCTGAGGTGTACACAACAGCATGCATGTGTTATAGCAGACTGTATGCACCCTACACAATTATAGTGATGGTTAGCATAATACCTATATTGCACCATTTGTGTTAGTAGCCTATGCCCCATACCTGCAACACAATGCATGCACTTTGCACCATTGCACTGCACTGCCATGGTGTGTGCAACATACATCACATGTTAGCAGACCATTGCTGACATTTGTACATCTGCAAATGATGCTTTGTGTTGGCCACTGCCCCTATGTGTGAGGACATGAGCAGAAGGGTATGTCAACTGAATATTATGTTTGCCTGAGCCCTAGCTTGCATATCTCCCCCAAAGCAGTGCAGGTCTGTTCAACATTATTCTCCCTACCCCTGAGCTGAGTCTACAGACATTGTGTATGTGGCTGTACACACATGTTTGACATGGCTGTCCCTACTTTTCAATGGTGCCACAGACCAGCACAGGCTTATAGTACACCAGCCTGATGTGTGGCATATGACCTTGCCAATCACATGTAGTATGACATGTCTTCAGCTGATGTGTTGAATGACATGCATACATATGTAACACAATGGTGTTCTTTCCAATCTACAGTATGGTAATGGTGTCTCAATGCAGGGTCATGTTATACTAACATGGGCCTTCAGCTGACACAATGTTGTCTGTCTGCCCTACAAATATATAGTGACATACTGCACATTGAGATGATGTGCATAGCCATTGGAGGGCATCATGTGGCTTCACAATTGATATACAGTGTGAGTTACTGACACAGTTCATAGCCATGACTATGTTCACATACAGTACATATCTAATGAGGAATGTGACCCACATTACTGAGGTGTATACACACTAAACCCTAATGTGGAATGTGTGACACAGGTCATAGAAGGGTATACGGATGACAACCCTGCACATCTGCAACCATATTACTGATGCCTGGCAACTATGCCCGCACATAGCTAACTTAGCAGTACTCTATGTCCCACATGCCATCTGTGTACCTCACACACACGAGGAGCAGGCATGACAGTGATGTCTGACACCAGCAAGGTGAATGTACTGCATCACTGCATCTGTGGCCTGATGTGGTTGTATTTGTATGCTGTGTAACACATGTATGTATTTGAATACTGTATAGGTGAATGCTTTCATGTCGTGACATACTCAAAATGTTCAAGACATGTTATGTGGTGGTTTCATGTTATGCCTACACAAGCTGTGCAAAGGCCTGTATGATGTTTAGTGTTTCACATCTGCAATATCACCATTACACAAAGGCCATAGCTGTATTGTGACGAGCCAATGTACAACAGGGTGTACACACATGTACATCACTTCTACTGTGTGTGTTGCTTCATGTCTCTGGCCATCCTCCATAGCCATGTGTACACATGTTCTGTCCAATGGTTGTGATGGCCATCTTATTTCACATGTCAGTGTTATCCCATATGGCATACACCCATAGATGTCATATGCTCCACTGAGGACAGGGTTATGCAGACAAAGGGTGGTATGTATGGGATGTGTGACATCATGTTTTTCAGGATAGTTGAGCAGTGTTGCAGTCAGCCCACTACATGTCATGGACATGTCAGATAGCACATGACATTGTGTGACATTCATAGCAAGGGTATAATCCACAAGGGTGTATCCTGTGAGCCGGTCATACTCCAGCTCCAACACATTTAGAGTGTGTGTGCACACATATGCTCTATGTACAGTACTGTTTGTATTCCCACCATGGTAATGCTGATATGTAGTACCTGTCCCTACAGTGAAACACACGTCCACCATTGTATTCACAGTTGTCCACACATCTGGCAATGAGAGTTTGGAAGGTTTAGTGTAGGTGTTTCATATAGTCTTCAATTGTTTCACATGGGTAACATCTGTGATGCATTGCAGGTCTGACCAGTGTCTATTATCAGGACCACCATACATTATGCATACGTGTGTTATGGCAGATGGCATGCAATTAATATGATCTGTGCATTACCAAGCCTGGTAAATAATAACAATCTCACCTGACACAGGCTGCTGTCACTGCAAAATGCCAGCGATACCTAAACTGGAGTGTCACAGCAGTAAGATCATTATCCACACCTGTGTGATAGCTACAGGGTGCAATGTCCATGTTAGCACATAAGCCAGTACAATACACTATACTATGGAGTATGCACATCTATGCATACATAGAGTAGCAGACTATAGTATGTGGCATGTGTGCATACATGCCTTGCATATGATGCTACATTACATATTGTTTAGTAACACATGTAACTATGTGAAATATAGTTGTGTTATATGTGCAGTACTGACTTACCAGACAACTCCAGGCTTGGTGGTTGTGAGACGCCCACCTCCACAATACCAACTAAAGCTTGTGGATGGAGGTCTGCAGGTGTCCCCAGGTTGGCCAGTTGCTCCTCAGTACGTGTGAGTCAGGGCTGGGTGAGTGGCCCCCCACCTGTTGCACCTTGTTCCCTGGTGATTGCATTAGCATGCTGTTTTGCCCATCTTATGAGGTCAGTGCAGTGTCGGCGCACCTGCTGATAGGTGCGATTGTGACCGCCAACATCATTTAGCCTCCTGCGGAGTTCCTTCCACAGGGCATCCCGCTGCTGTGCATCCTGTGGCACATGGCTGAAGAGTGTTGTATGGTTGTCAAGGAAGTATGGGACGAGGACTTCATCCTCCAAGTGGGTGTAGACTGGCAGCCTGCTGCGTGGCTTACCTGGAAGACATAATGATGGAGACAGGTCACAGTAACTCACAGAGAAGTACAGATGTACAACTGAACATATATGTGTATCACATTTATTAAGACTACAAATAGGTCTTTGCAAATATATATGACACTAACACCACTGACATGTTTAAGTCACACACATTTGACACTTACTGGTGATGTGATGTTATCACCATACATGTGTGTGTCATGTGATGACATTGCTCATACTCCATGTGGATGTTGTCTTGACGTGGGCATGTCTGCTTGCTTGTACTGGTGTCCTTACCTATCAGCACATGCCTGGATGTGTTCACATTAATGCAATCAACCTTAATGCTGTGTATATATCACATATATGGTCATACATAGCCATTAGGGACATGACCTGTGACCCTGCAGACTTGCAAGCATGTATGTGTTTTGTCATATACATCTACATGGTACTGTACAGCTGTGTAGCATCCTGCGATGTATTGCCTGTGTTGTACATGTGTAACACATGGGACAATAGCTAGTCTGGTGGTATTTGTAGGGTTGTATATCAACTATAGCATGCATGGTCATACTGATCTAGCAGGCTATATGCCCAGGGCCATTTATGAGCCTAGGCAGACAGGTTACCTAGCTGTAGGCAACAGACAGGTTCATTGGCCAGTTCAAGCAGTGCCACAGAACTGATCCACAGGGTTACTGATATATTTGGCATGCGGTCATCACACCATGTCACAGAGAGGGGTGATGTGCATCTTTGCTGGAGAGGGATGCATAGTATAGCAAGAGTATGTTAAGTGTATGGGACAGAGATCTGTCAGGCATGTTGTGATCCTTGTACTAGAAAGGTGGATGTCCATGAAGTATGTGTTTATTTGTGATCAGGATGTGTTAAATGTAGCACGTCCAACACCACTGGGTTGGACATGGCTTTATTCAGGGTAGGCTGCATGCTACATTGTGGAGCTAGGGACTGAGAAGGGCAGTGTAGGCCATCTACACATGGGCAATAAACCTTAATGGAAATATGAGATATATTATGGGTCACATGAGTGTTCAGTATGGCTGTGCAATTATCTCTATATTCCTGGATGGCACCCTGTCATGATTAGGGGTGCCACATACGATTACCTGACTGGTGTGGTGAAATAACTATCAAAGGAAAGACTACTGTCCAGCTGCATCCCATACAAACAGTTGCCATTATGTTGACCGTTGCCTAGGTGGCAGTTTATGGGTACAGGGTTTTTAACATAGGGGATGACAATGCAATACTTAGCTGTCAGATTGTGGCCATACGTCACACACCATACATCTGACACACAAAGGCCCTTCTGTATGTTGAACACAGCACATATTGAGTCAACTATTGCTCCTAGTTCATAGTCATTTGTAAACATCAATAGGCAGACGCCTTCTGTGTTAGTCTGTGTGGTATAGATAACAAAGAGGGGAGTACCAGGAATGAACCATGTATTACTGTAGTTGGCACAGGTTTGATGTGCGTGTATTAGTCAGACACCTTCTGTAGTGTTGGTTCTGCCAGCAGTCCAGTTGCCAACCACTCATGTGACATAAGAATATACACCTAGTTTACTGAGTGTAGCTGGAACACAGTATGGGTGATGGTGTCCTACGACCTGGCAAGGTCATGATATGCAGTGCGAATCAACCCTACTGGTTGAATCTTGGTTCTGTTTCAGTGACACAATCACTGCATGTATGTGACTGCTTAAGGTTCATTTGTGTAGGATTCAGCATTTGCACATGGATTGTCCATCTGCATGGGTGCCATGAGAGTCACCACTTTGCTCTTAGGAAACATAACATTGGCATTGGAGACTGACTATGTGTAGTATACTGTTAGCCCTGTTTGTGTGACTACTGTGATCCAGATCATTGGGGTTGATGGAATCCAACATGTATTGAGCGCAGGTGTTGGTACATGAGGAGTCTTCCCAGTTCATAATAGAATAGTTGAAAGCAGCCATTATTATGGTTTTCTGTGTTAGACCTAATCTTCCCCATTACAGCACATTATGACAGTTGGGAAATCCGCGGCATGGTGGGTGATCTGTTGCAAGGTGCAATTTGAATTCCACTTTGGCACAAAGGTAGTTGCTCAGCATAATGCATCTGAAGTTATGCAAGTGCAACTAGCATGGAGGTGTACATATCCTTCAGGAATATGGACACACCTGTAGCCTGTGTGTTCCAATAAAGGATAATGGGCAAGAGGTGAGGTATGTGTTATAACATGGTCATGCAGGTGTGTTCTCCGGAGCATTGAAACATGTCTCAGCCACTGCAAAGATATGTTCTCCATGTTAGGGATTGACATATGTGTGTCCATATAGTGTTTCTGACATTTATCATTGTGTAGCGAGACCCCCAGTTTATTGCTTGGCTGTCCCTGTAACAGCAGTGGACCTTCACTTGAACTGTGCATGATGAAGGCACTATAGGGGAAGCAAGAGCCCTAGGCAGCACCCAGATTCCCAGGGGTGACAGGTGCAGGCCCTGTCTGGCAAAGCATCATGGTCTGTCAACCATATCATCCCAGGCAGACAGATACTGGATACCCTTTGACTTGCACCACTACACTAGACAATTGTGGAATACAATCCTTTTGTCCCTGTACTACAGTATCATTCTGGCCAATGGCAGAATGCTACCCAGGCCTTGGGACATACCTGCATGGGCTACAAGACCTGACAGTTCCTAAATGTGTTTCCATGCAGTCCAGGCTACTGCATCACAGGTCCTGCACAACAACATGGAATATGCCAGAGCCATGTGCATAGTTCAAAAGGTGGTCTGAGTGTATGGGAATGTGCCTAATCATGGCAGACAGGCAGCTGACAATATGTATGTCCTCGTATAGGTTGGTGTGTAACATAGTGCTAGTGTTTGCATTCACAAATGAGTAATGCTGGGCATTTTTCTGGCCACGTGTTCTGAGGTGTGGCACAATTATGCAGACTATGTCATACAGTTTGTGTATTTGTTGTCTGTCTCTTACAGCTTGGGAGGTCACTTGTTTAGCCAGAAACTTAGATGCATCTGTAAATCTGTGTGATTTCTGGTAGTGTGTCTGGGTGTCCTTACTGTGTTCTGGTAAGGGTATGTGTTGGTTGTGATGATGAGATGCATGTGTTAACCTACACCTCATGACTGTCCAGTCCTGTCATGACTGTAGACTGGGCTGCCTTCCAGCTTACCCCTGTTGCTGCATCTCAAACAATGTGTGGGGTGTGGTGTTAGGTGGGTTTGGCAGTGTACATGGCATAGAGATTACATTCCCCCAGGATGGTCACATACACAAAGCTGACATTAGTAAACACCAGTAGCTGACTAGTGGACATGCCTGTATGAGCAGTCAGTACTACAAGTACCAAGTACTGTATTTAGTTTACTTATTGCTTATGAAGATGTTTTACAAAGTGATGCTCACATGTAAATATTTGTGTTATGGATGTGACAACACTGGCTATTATGGAAACATTGTAGCTACCTTTAGCAGCAATCCTCCTCTGAGGAGCACTTCACATCGTGTTAGTTGATTACAGATGATGCAAGTGTCTACAGGTCTGTTTCCTTCTCTGGGTATATACTCACATATCCACCAGGACCATGAGCTCTGTTGGGCACAGACACCCACTCTCCAAGCAGAGTCATGTATCAATAAACTCTGATGCCACTATCAACATGATCGGGATATAATCAGATAGTGTAAGCCATCACGTATGAAGCAGCTATTATACATGGGCAGCAGTCTCCTAATTCTTACACTCCTACTGCAGATGTTACACTGGAGTTAAAGATGATATGCAACCTGTTTCATTACCAGTACTGTGCACTACCTTACATACAGTATGTGCAAGCGGCTGTTAGGTTGACAATGAGAGGTTAGGCTACACAAACCTGGTAGTTCAATCAGTGTGTCTCTACTCTCAATATCCATTCTATGTAGGTGTGCACATAGCCATTTGGCCCAGCCCTGTAACAGGGGTCACTATACATTTGCATAACATGTACACATGCACAGCTTTTATTGCTTGCAAACAATACTAGCGAGGACCAGCCCTGTAACAAGGGTCACTACACATTTGCAAAACATGTACCACATGCACAGCTGTTATTTCTTGCAAATGATACTAGAGAGGTCCAGCCCTGTAACAGGGGTCATTAGACATTTGCATAACATGTACATATGCACAGCTGTTATTGCTTGCAAACGATACTAGAGAGGTGGATATTACATGTGTTATGTGCATAGATAGTTACCTAGCTCTTCCAATTATCTTGTCTATCATGCTGCTAAACTGTCAGATGAATACAAATTATATGTATCCTATTACTGAGTATTGTAATTGCCAATAGACATGACTACAGTTTGCATAACATAACAGAACTGCTATGTAGAATGAAATACAGATATGCCTAAAATACTGTACATTACACAGTTAAGGCACTGTTAAATGCTTCCTGTATATCATGCAGTTACTGTTAGTCCTTGAAACGTTTGGCAATACATCGGAATGTAATAAAGTTTTGAAAAATGAAAGCTGTCTGTATATTTCTGTCATGGATATTTGCAATCATTGCAGTTGTGTTGGTGACTGTGTCCATAGAACATATCTGTAATAGTGTATTGGCATATACTCTTCATATGTTTAGTTCATATTGTTTGGAGAGGCGAATTGTGTGATTGCTATGGTCCATGGTATACTCAGATATGAACACTTTGTTTGCTGTCTACCCACATGTATATATGTGTATATATATATATATATATATATATATATATATATATATATATATACATATCTATATATGAGCATACACCTTTCATTGGGTACATGGCGGGTTGTCCTATTTCAACACATTCCTCCCTTTTGTGTTTTAACCTGTCTGCATACACAATTGGGATAGGTACATCCCAGGTAGCTTAGTGTTAGGTTACTCTGAGGATGGAGTACATGATTGCAGGTTCTAATCCTGGAAGGTGTTATTATTTTACATCTCAGAGTAGGCACTGGTAGGAAAAGTGTGAATAACACACATTTAAGTGGTTGTAAGCAGGTTTGCCCGTGGTCTGTGTGACATTAAGCAAAGGTTAAACCTGTGAAGTGCTTCTCCATTTACTGTGTTTCAGTGCTGCTTACCCTCGTGCAAACCCATGGAAACCCGCTTACAACTGCTTAAGAGAGCTTTAATCCACCTGCTTCCAACAGCCCTTATTCTGGCCCTCAAAATAACTTAACAGCCCTTGCCAGACTTGAATCCAGGACCATGAACACCACAGTCACTGACTTTACCACTAAGGCATCTGAGATATGTACAAATGTTACGGTGTTTAGAATATACATTTTACTACAGGCATTCCTCACTACTGAAAACAAATGTGACAGTCAGTTGGTGTACATATGTATGGTACTTGTTAATGTTCATATGTTTGTGGAATTAATTGTTGCAATGTGACCTGACAGGGTGTATTATGGATGAGAAAGGTTCTTGTTTTGTGTCCTTTTTATATTGTCCTCATACTCCATGTATACCCCTCCAGTTCACTTATTGAACATCCGACCCAGGCCCTCCTTGATGCATGATTGCATTACCCATCATTCCTCCACCACCCCAATCTTCACATACACAACAACCATCCCTTCTATGGTGAATTAGGTTAATATTAATAGTTATAATATCAGAGCTGCATGTGTTTTGTGTACACTCCAATTCCTTTGGAGTGCTTCTGTGTCACGAAGTGTGTTCATAGATGTTTATATATGGCTATTGATGTAACTGTATAATATATATATATATATATATATATATATATATATATATGGGTCCCTATGAGTTGATCGACAACTCAAAACATCGACAGTGACTTCACCGACAAGTGAAATCACCGACATCGCAAAACACGGACGTTTACCAGGTAACGGGTGTAAATTCGCTACTCATGCCTACCATGGTTGCATGACACTGCCACACTTACTAAACCATGGTAGGCATGAGTAGCGAATTTACACCCGTTACCTGGTAAAGTCCGTGTTTTGCGATGTCGGTGATTTCACTTGTCGGTGAAGTCACTGTCAATGTTTTGAGCTGTCGATCAACTCATAGGGACCCATATATATATATATATATATATATATATTGGCTAAAGCGTTGTTGACATAATGCACTTTAATGGCATATAGATGTTCTCTTATTCTAGTGTGGAATGTCCTATTAGTTTTACCTATATAAAATGAAGAGCATAAATTGCATTCAGCTAAATAGACAATATGTGCTGTATCACAATTGGCATCTACTTTAAATCTATAAGACTGCCCAGAGTCAGGGTGGATGAAACAACCTCTAGTATTAATATAACTGCAATAATTGCAGTGTCCACATGAGCTAGTTTTTGTAAAGTGATAAGAGATGTTTCTGTATGTACTATGACAAAGTATTCTTTTAAGATTAGGTTTATTTTTATATCTAAAAGACGGTTTGTTACCAACAATCTCCCATAAATTGTCATTGGTGGTAAGAATCTTCCAATGATTATTAATTATATTAAAGATAGCGCCATTATCATTAATGTAATACATAGGTATTTTGACACCCTTGGGATCTTGTCTTACATCCCTGTCATGTATAATTCTGGTAGAAAAATAAGGTGCAGCTCTATCTAACCTAATTAGAGCCATATATGCGAGTCCACTTTCTATTTCAATATCATTATAGCCTTGAGCTAGCAACCTATTCTTAAAATCAAGTAATGCATGTTGATAACCTGCATCTGTAGCATTCAGGCACGATAGTCTCATACTTTGTCCCCTTATAATGTTCTTAAAAATATAGTGGGGATGCATAGTGCATCTGTGCAGTAAGGTATTCCTATGACAAAGTTTCCTATAAATACCTGTATTTACAAAATTGCCCATAACGTTCTCTATATACACATCCAAATATTCTATATATGTATTAGATTAATTATGTGTAAATTTCAAATAACCTGTCATTCTATTTATATCGATTACAAATGACTCTACTTCTTCCACTTTGCCAAGCCAAAGAAGAAAGACGTCGTCAACAAAATGGCGATAGAATAACACATGCTGTTTAAATAAATCAGAGTTGAAAAGGCAATTTTCCTCCCAAAGAGCCAGAAACATGTTGGCGTAGCTATTGGCACAAGAAGTGCCCATAGCTACTCCGTCACACTGAATATAAAGGTCCTGCTCAACAGCAAAAATATTATTTTCTAAAATAACTTCCAAAAAAAAGACACACTAAGTCTATGTATCTATTTTCAAACCCACCATGTTTAAGTAAATATTTTCTAAATGAATCAATGCCCAAGTCATGAGGAATAACAGTAAATAATTGCTGCACATCTAAAGTAATGAAAAATATGTCAGAATTCAACGTATATGTGTTGTTGAAACTGTATAAATCTACTAATAACTGTTTGTGTCCTTAAGGACAATGGTATTCCTTTCCAAAACTGGTCTCAGGGCTTTCTTCACATAAATTGAGAAGAGTTCGGTGCACCACCCTCTACCTGAAACAATGGGCCTCATCGATGGATTAACACTATCCTTATGGACCTTAGGTAATCCCTGTATGACAGGAATTATAGGGTATTCCACTACTAAGTAATTACCTAATTCTAACGTAATGTCAAAACTTTTAATTAAATCTTCTATTAAATTCAATATTTTTTTTAATACTAATTTTTATTGTTTTCTTATATTCCATACAAAATTAAAATACAAAAAATTAAGAAAAAACTACCAACTAATGTAACTAACACTAACTCCATAACATATATACAATATTTACATAAATGCTTCCAAGTAACACATTGAATTATACACAAAGAGTATAAAAGTGGTTAAGATCAATTCGAGTAATGAAAAGGTGCTGTTACAGAGGCTCTTAAAAGTGTAGAAATTCTTGCTAAATTCAAATATAAGATGTTAGGCTAATACAATATTAAATACTTGTTCCCATATTTTTGGATTGTTAATATTTTATTATGTTGGTTCAAAAGTAGTTTGTGAGCTACTATATGCCTTATTGCTAATACTCTAAAATTATTCCATGATGTTTTGGATGGGTCCAACCAATTAGTAGCTATGTATAGCTTCATTAATAAGAAAATATTGATTAATACAATACATTGAGATTTAGAAAATTCTTTTGGGGGAATATGTAAAATCATGAATTCCCATGACAATGTTGAACTTTGGTAACCCATCTTCTGAAGTTGTATCTTAAGTGAGTTCCAAAGTTTGTATATGCATTTGCAACTCCAGAACATATGAAGAAGATTAGCAGATTGATCCTTGCAGTATAGACAAATTGGTGAATTTTTGGAATTAAATTTATGCAGGCTAAGGCATGTATAATATGTATTATTCCATATCATCAACTGGGTATACATTAGTTTTTGAAGATAAATAGATTTTATAGTCAAGTCGATTGCTTTTATCATATGACTGTCTTCTATCTCTGGCATTTTCTCTTTCCAATATTTTGACACAAGAACTTTATCTTGGAATTTAAACTCCTTTATTAAATTATTTGCTGCTCATATAAATGTAATATCTTGTTGGAGAGCTTGCTACAAATTTGAGCATTTAATTATATTCTCTTCTCTGGGTTTAAAATTTTTAAAGTAACTTATAGAAAGTTCCCTAATTTGTCTTACAATAACGAGATAATTTTTAGGTAAATGTAATTCTTTTCTTATCTGACTAGCCGAGAGTTTAAGAAGTGTATACATATCTATTAAAGTTAAGTTGATTATTAAGGGGAATTCTTTAAGATCAATTAATTTATTATATAGTCTCAGGTTAGGGTTTCTATGAAAGGGTTGATAAACCATCATATATTGAGCAAGATCTAATGATTGAAATAAAGTTTGTAGGGACGTTACATATAGTTTGATGTGATCCATTAACCCATATAGTTTCAAAGTTTCTTTACCTAAAAAGGGTATGGCTTTAGGATTAATATTCAAATATAAAATATATTTATAATTCAGAACTACCCAGGTAGGCATCCATTTAGTGCTAGTTATGTTATAATTAGCGATTCTTAGAAGCCTGTTTGAATTTACTATAAAATAGTAAGTTTCAAAATTTGGTAACTCCAATCCACCTCTATGTTTTGGAGTCATTAATTTTTCATATGAGATCCTTGTTTTCTTCGGCTCCCAAATAAATTTAGCTAATTCTTTGTGAAATCGTTTAAAAAATGTTTTTGAAATTACTACCTGATCAGATCTGCAAATATATAATAATCGTGGTAATATATTCATTTTGATAACTGATACCTTTGATAATACTGGTAGTCGTAGATTCTTCCATCTCCCCAAATCAGATACTATTTGATCCCAAACTGTTTTAATATTGGTAACATAAAAATCCTTATTATCCGTAGCGAAGCCAATACCCAAATATTTAATATTATCTTTACACATTATTTGTCCCACCAGAGGCAACAGTGAAAAGGGTTTGGGAGTTCTCAATGGGAAAATATTAGTTTTTTTTAGATTAATTTTATAGTTGGAAACTTCTGAAAAATTCTCTATCGCTTTTAGTAACTTTTTAGTGGTCATCTGCGAACACTGTCATTGATATTTTTGTTCCGTAAACTAGTGGGGCATTGTGGTATACATTCTGTTTAATGTATAGGAATAACGGTTCAATGTCTATATTAAATAATAAAGGCGACAGAGGACAACCCTGAAGTGTTCCATTTTTGATTGGTATTCTTTTAGAAAAATTTCTGTTTATATATAATGTGGTGTAAGGATTACTATACAGAATTTTTAACACTTCAACAAATTCATGAGATATATTAAAATATGGTAAAATTTCAAACAAAAAGTCTATATCAACCCTGTAAAAAGCTTTCTGTGCATCAACTATAAGTGCATACATGTTAAGGTTCTTCTGTTTAGCATAAGCTATTAAAGTATGTAATGTAAGTGTATTATCACTAGTTTGTTTATTTGCCATAAAACCAGCCTGTTCCCTAGATACAATATGATGCATAACTTTTTTTAATCCATTAGCTATAATAGAGGTTAAAATTTTCATATCTACATTTATTAATGAAATTGGTCTATAACTGTCAGGGTTTTGAGAATCAGAATTAGGTTTAGGTATAAAAATAGTTTTTGAAGCATTGAGATGGGGATCATTAATTTTGTTCTTCATTATATAATTAAATACACGTGAGAGTATTTTGCCAAAGATATTGTCAAATTTCTTATAGAATTCCACCGTCATACCATCAGGACCTGGTGACTTATGCGATTTCATATATTGAATTGTATATATCACTTCTTCTTCAGATATCAGTTTAATCAAATCTCTTTGAATACTGTCCTCTATTCTCGGAAATTTAATATTTTGTAAAAATTCCTTGCTAGTTGTATAGGGGGATAAATCACTGTGCTCACCATATATACTAGTATATATCTGCTCAAAAACATTTATGATATCTTCAGTTTTGAAATAAGTTGTATTTCTAAAATGTATTTTCGAAATTTGTACTGCTGTTCTCGACTGATTAATTATCCTAGCTAATGCCCTTGATGGTGTTTGCACATGATTGGCATACCTCACTAACATCCTATGTTCCTGAAATGTCAAGTTGCTATTTTGTATTAAGAAGAGATCTTTTTGACATTTAAGTAATTCCACCTCTGTTTGAGTATTAAAATTTTGAATCAATTCTTGATCAAGTGTCTTAATTTTAGCTTCCAATTTTTGAATATCTCTAGTTTGTATTTTTTTATAATATGAAGCTTTTTGCAAAAAGATCCCTCTTATTTGTGCTTTAACTGTCACCCAATCAATGTCAGGTACACCTTGTTGTTTCTTTAATCTATCTAATAACTCTTTAAGATGACCTATAATTTCATTCAGTATTTCCTCCTTATTCAACAAATTTGGGTTAAGAGACCAGTTAAAACCTCTTTGCCGCTGGGCCTCCATTGGATCTTTAGCAAAACTTAATGAAATTTTCGAATGATCAGACAAGTAACGTGCATGTGTAACAACTAAGGGTCCCAGGTTAACCATTATTCTTGAAATCAAAAAGAAATCTATTCTGGACCACATTTTATGACAAGTGGAATAAAAGGTATAATTATTTATACTATTACCAGTATTTACATACTGAGTAGGATCCTATAGTTGAAAGTTTTCCTTAACATCACTTAATACTGATACCACTTGTTTATTAAATGCTCTTTGTGAACAAGATCTATCCAACTTTGGATTCTGATAAGAATTCCAGTCTCCTCCAATAATTATATAATATTTATCATATTGCGTCAAAATTGGATATAACAATGTTATGAATAGATGCTGGTCATTACAGGGTGCATAAACATTTAACAATAAAATAGGTTTATCAAACTGGGTAGCTAAAAGAACAACATAACACCATCTTCCATCTTTATCTGCCTTAGAGTCCAAAATCTTTCCCTTATAATTATTTTTAATAATTATAGCTACCCCAGCACTTTTAGTTTTACCTTCTGAGGCTATTACTTCTCTAATCCATTTTCTTTTTTGGATATCAACCCATTGATCATTAGTTAAATGCATTTCTTGAAGTAATATAAACATCACCTTAGACTGCAACAATAAGTGTAAAATTAACTTCCTCTTCTTTAAGCTCTGGAGTCCTTTAATGTTCCATAAGTCCACCTCCCACATTCAAATAGTTGTTATAAAGTAAAAGTTTAAAAGGGAAAACAAACAGGAAAGGTAAAATAGCTTGAAAAACATACATAATTTGGAAGCATTCTTGACATCCCGTCTTATACCAGTGCCTATCCACTCTAACCCCGGACCAGGACATACATAGGACTTGCATAACATAGAAGAATGAAAGGATCAAAGAAACAAAAACAAAAAAATCTTAATTTATAAAACCTTAAACACACCCTATTGTAAAGACCTATATTAACTAACCTAATTATTACAAAGTGTATTCTAGACATTCCCTAACAAACACTACTGTTGTCTACATCTTGGATTAGTTGTTATTGAAAAAAGAAATCATATTAAAGATATAAATTACTGTAACAAAACTTTAGTAATTGTGATTAGCACGCTATATATACATACTAACCTCACCTATATACTCATACAATAACATTTGAAAAAATACAAGTTTAACAAATGGACAAGTTTTCCTTCTATTATAGAAAAAAGCTAAGTTATAACCATATATAAAAACACACATACCTTTAAATTAACATTTTCCTTATTTATACATTATAAACTATTGCTATTTCTACTCATATAAACTAATATGTAAATAGTGTAATATATAGTTATCATTCCTGAGTAAAAGTATAAAGGTTAAATTAAATATTATAAAATTGCAAAATGTACTAAAACCTCTATATTTAACAGTACTGCATACAGCCTTTTAATCTACTATATATGACAGGGTTTATATTAGTAACTAACTAACCAGTGTTTAGAAATGTTCCTATGTGCTTAAATTAACAAAACAGTACATTACTTCATGTTACAATGTCCTTACAAGGTTAAAAATCAGTCCTGTCGGGTTTCTAAGCCTAGAAAACATGCAGAATACTCACGATGGGGGGCCACCATTACAGACGGACTTCCGGAAGTGTCACATCAAAATCTTTCCCCTCAACAGTCCTAAAGGCATTTCCTGCCTTTTTGTCAATGCAGACAGCTCGTAGAAGCCATAAAACTTCAGAAAATGACCACAGGTAGCCAAAAACAGCAAAAAAAACAGCAATCCTATTAATCCAGAGGAGGCCTAAAGCATTTCAAAAGAAAACAAAGGATTACCCAGACCTCAAGCCACAGTAATCAGCAAATCCGACCTCAGGCAGCCTGATAGTCCCAACGGAAATACAGTTCAAGTCTCAGAAGCAGGTACACTTTTAAAAACTTTCAGAAAAGTAATTTTTGCTTCATTTTTTGCAGAAACAGAAAATTTAATCCCATCTACTGTGAATGTTAATGAATTAGGATATTTCATTTGAAATGTAACCTGTTTATCAATGAGAAATCTGCAGTAAGGAGATAAGGACTGTCTTGCTTGTCTGATTTGCACAGGTAAATCTTGAGCCAGAGAGATTTTGTTGTTTTTCCACATGATACTTCCACCACTTTTTTTAACAGTTACCAGTATTCTGTTAACATCCTAGTAGTTGAGAATTTTAACATATACACGTCTTGGAGTATTAGAAGCTTGTTGTTCTCTCAAAGCTCTGTGTGCCCTTTCAATAATGATTTGCTTTACCATGCCAGAGTCATTTAAGATCACTGTAAATATTTGTGTTATAGATGGGATTAAGTCATTATATTGCACCAATTCTGGAATTCCTCTAATAATGATGTTATTTCTTCTGGATCTTGCTTCTAAGTCAGTAATTTTGCTTTGAATAGCCTGAATATCTGAATCATGTATACTTGTTTTTTTTGCTAGTAGATTTAGTTTGTCTTCATTTTCAGAAATCCGAGCTTCAGATTTTTCCATTCTTTCAAGTAGTTGGTTGGAAGAGTTTCCGAACGTTTGTATTTGGCTAGTTAAATCTTTCGGAGCCTCTTGAATGGGTAATAAGGCAGTTTTGATGTCTTCCATATTTAGTGCTTGATCTAATTTAGTTTTAGTCTCTGACTTTTTTTGTTCTTGTAGTTTAGTAACTTTTTGCCTTTTAGAGATCACATCTTTTTCCGGTGACCGTAGTTCTGAAAGTTTTGTTTTGGTAGTGGTTGTGTCCATATTTTTTTCCTCTTTTGACATCTTTGTCCAGTACAGAAGGATAACGTATATAGAGCACATGGTGCCTTTGTTTGATTTCCTTGTCAGAGCCAGCTAATCTATTATAATCCTGTTGAATAATGTATTATTTTTCGGATTTTCTTCTTCCTACAAGTTAGTTAGATGAAGTTGTAGTTGTTTTATCGAAGATTTAGTGTTAAAAAGTTCCTAGTATCAATTTAAAGTTTAGATTTCCTCAGGGTATATACAGAGATGTAGTTCAGCAGTGTTCACAAAACGGCAGCCATCTTTGAATTCCTAAATTCAATATTCTATACTTAATTTCTTCCACCTTTTCATTATTTATCAATTTGTAATACTTGTCATCACTCAGCATCCTAGATATAGCTTCATGAAAACCTTCATGATCCATCACAACAACCGGACCACCTTTGTCCGCTGGTCTAATAATTATGATGGAATGATTCTGTAATCTAGACAAAGCATTCCTATCTCTCACATTGAAGTTATTAAACCTCTTCTAAAACTTGTCAAATTTACCATTTCCATAATAGTCATGTAAATCATCTTCGACCATTCTATAAAATGCTTCTACTAAAGGATGGTTATTGGGCATATAGATGCTTGGTATTTTAAAACAAAATTTCCTATCACCCGAACAGGTTCCAAATTCATGCTGTAACATAACATTCCTTAAGAACGTTTTGATGCCAATCAATACATCTGTTAAATTGTTAGCACTAGTCGGAATAAAGTTTAAAGTGTTTTACTCTGTTTTATATATATATTTCTTATTAATTTGTAACAGTAATACATATGTAGTGGAATGTGTTGGTTCACAAACTACAGTACATTACAATGTACTGTACATATGTACACAAAGTGACTGTCCCATTTGTGATCATTACAGTGGAATGCATATGGTATAAGCTGTAGTCTCAAGACTGTGAAACATGTATACACCTCAGATGTCTTAGTGGTAAATCCCATGACTATAGTTTGTATGGTTCAGGGTTCAACACCTGCAATGCTTTACAAATGTTTTTTACTCCAGAATAAGGCTCATTTATGTAAGCATGTTTGAAAGTGCTTGTGTGACATTATAGCAGTGGTTAAACACAGTTAAACAAACTTTGTAACATATAACCTGTGTGCCCAAACACGGCCACATCCGCTAACTACTCAGGATATATACATGACAGTGAAGTAACATCTCACTATGTGCTTACATAACATTACATTCTCTGTTGACTGTACTCTCCAGCACACATGGGTTTATATGGGTGTTTTGAATGTTTATTATACAGACGATTACTACCTAATATGCAAGCTGTGGTTAAGGTATACTTTTGAACATGATAAATATCCCTGCCTTTATTGGGATTGGGACCTCAAATGCACAGATACTATGTAGATGCTGTAACCATTACACTGTTAACATTAATGTTGCTTCCGCCTATTTCCTATTTAGATGATTTCTATGTGTAAGCTAGGCTAAGCAAAGGGCGGAGGCCCCCCAAACCCACTGAGCTTCACTTAATCTTGAAATAACAACATATAACAAATGTACTCTGAGACAATATGTTACATTCCTAACTACATTAGGCATAGCCCCTCAATGACACACTTCAAGGGAAACCTTGTTGTGTGAATGGGTAACAGGATATACATCCCTGGGATCATGTGTTACAGAACCATACAGCCAGGGGTTGGGGGTGCCTGTCCAGTTTGATAGCTGAGAGACCTGTTGGGGAAATTGAATGGTGTTGAATTGTCACATTAACATGCCCTCTTTAGATCACTAAGTTCCCCTATCATCCTCCACAACCCCAGTCTTCAACAGCTTCCAGCAACTCTGCCTGGAATTGCTTCATTGGCTATGCTTGCCAGAGGCTCAGTTACTTCCTCAATGGTGCAGAGAAAGCCAACACACTGTAGCTATGCTTCTAATTGCCCTTGGGCAGATAGGTAGTAGGCTATCTGTGAACCTCTAAAGTGCAGGCCATCACAGCCATAATATGTGAATAAACAGACTTTCAGATCACAATATACAGTGAGAATTCAGCATGTAGTCAGGAAACAGTTAAGTACAGCAAGAACATACAGAACACTGATACTTAGTCACTCCAAAAGCCCATCTTGGAAGCTAGAAGACTTGTATAAGTTTAAGGCTTTCTATTGCTTACCAGTAGGTTACCTACAAGAGAGATGAAAAACAAGCACAGATGGGAAACATGCATGAAACAGCACCATACCGGCCTATGTGTCAGCCTTAGGCTTTGGAATACTGGCCAAGGCTATTGGCGCCACCATGGTGCCTTATTTAGGAGAGTCTCAAAGGTGAATACCAGCTCCGTAAACAGCATAATACCAGAATCAATGAGGGTTATGCTACTCAACACCAGACAACATGCATGCACTCACAGCACTCCTCAGGACGGACAACATCAACATCTGTGCAGTAACTGAGATCTGCCTTAAGGCTCCAAAGAGCACACCAGCACTACCAGACTACAACCCATACCACATTTTTCAGCCACAGAACATGGACTGACACAGGCATGGAGGAGGTGTATCCATATTCATCAGGGATACCTACACCTCCAGGTTAGTGGGACTGCATGATACCTCTGAGATCATCCATGTGCAGCTAACATCAGCCACAACTGCAATGTAAACTGTGGCCTGCTACAGATCACCCTCCATGACCCAGGGCCACCACTCCAACTAAATAGAGACAGTGGAGAACATGACAGTCCTAACGCATACCCTGGCATTGGTCAATGTCAACTAGCATACCATTAACTGGGAAACTTACAGCAGTACTCACTTCCAGACCCAGTGCTTCCTGGAATTTATCTCCTCATATACCCTGTATCATGTGCTAACCTCCCTAACAAGGGGTGGAAACATATTAGAGGTGGTCATCACCAACATGGGCAACAGGTGCACCACAGCAGAGGTTAACTGGTCACTGGTTAGATCTGACCATGAACTATTCACTGTTTCCACACCCAAGCATCTTCCCCACCCATAGATACCACAATGTATACCTTTCCTACAGCTAAATTTACACTACTAATGAGAGGGGTGGGGGGTTTTGCAGCCCCCACGCTAAGGGAAAACACTGATCAAGATGCAGACAGATTTACAAATGCAGTCTATAAGCACCTACACAGATGTATGGATTATGCCATCACTGGTAAACCAAGACTCACTCCTCCTAGACAAGGGCACCAGTATGGTGGACCTCTGCAATAAACAGGCTATACTACAGAAGTAGGACAGTGTTCCAGACAAACATCAAATCCCACGAAGGGCAGACATCCGTGACTACTATTAGTATGATACGTAGGTCCCTCATGACATCATCCAAGGCTAACATGAGCAGGAGAATACGCAAGTATTCGAAAGATAACCACAAAGCCTTCTTTGGCTATGTCAAGGATCTAAGTGATGACACACAGATTTGCACTGTGCTGGTGAAATATAGCACAAAATATGCTGACCCTACTGATATCGCCAACATCCTTGCAGATACATTCAGTGCATACTTCACCCCCTAAAGAGCCCACAACACTACCTGAAAGGTACAGTATTCCACACATCAGAGAGACACAGGTGGAAATGGCCCTCTCTAACAGCAGAACACAGCATCAATGGTGTCAGATGTTGTCCCAGACTGCATCTTGCAAGCTGTACAAGACAACCTGACCCCTCACCTAATTAAGCTTTCCAACCTCAGCTTCTCCACAGGCTACATGCCCATACAATGGCACGTGGCAACGGTTATTCCACTCCATAAAGGTGGAATCACAACTGACCATGGTAACTACCACCCCATAAGCCTAACTAGCCTGGTCTGCAATGATATGGATCGCATTCTCATGGCACTCATTAACAAAGACATTGGTAACCTCCGAACATGTGACCCAACCCAGGTCAGCTTGGTTGAGTGCAGTTCATGCCTACTGAACCTGTTTGACGTCTTACATACAGTCACCAAGACATTGGGTGATGGGGGAGGTGGTTCACACATACTACCTGGACTTCGCCAAGGCTTTTGACACCATGCCCCACTCAGGTATTATTGATAAACACACCAGCCTGTACATACACTCATACATCACAGGTTGGGTTGCCAACGGGCTTACACACAGAACCCACATGGTATGACTAGCGGTCTCAAGGTCCAACTTTTGACCAGTCATGACTGATGTCCCACAGGACTCAGTCCTGGGAGCCCTACTGTTTGGCATATACTTCTCAGAGGTATAGGCAAACACAGGTGGATTATGGCAGACCATGTTTGGCAATAACTGTGAACTGGGAGCCATGATTGATATTCCAGCTGACACAGACATCCCTCAAGGGGCCTTACAGAGACCATCACAAGGTGTCAACGTCATGGCCTCCAGCCAAGTGCCACTAACTGCATGGTCATTCCATTGTGGAATATTAAGCACCCACATATTAGCACATAAATGGCAGCCACTTTAATATGGATGAGGTAATGGAGTATCTGGGGACTAAGGTAGATAGTGATCTCCCCTTTGACAATCATATCTCCACAGTAGTTAGGACAACCTTCTATGTAGGCCATCTGATTACTAAAGAGTTCCCTTCTAGACATACTGGGGTTATAGTGCCCCTGTACTCATCACTCATCAGTCCCATCATAGGACATAATAACCCATTTGGGATGTACAACAGAAGACACTTCCAACAGCTGGGAGGTCCATGAATGTACCTCACCAAGTAGAATACTGGTCTCCGACATATGGCCTATGCAGCCAGACTGAATAACCTCCTGCTTTACTCAGTGGCATCTCATTTACCCAGAGATGATCTCTGCTGGCCAACACAGCCATGTCAAACTCAGACTTAATGGATATGCTCCACCTATTGGAATTCATTTCACAGTGAGCCACACACTGTAGTGAGCTGAACCTTGCCACAACAATAACTGGAAGATGCTGGGGAGACAGATTCCTGTCACAGACACTCCCCATACTTTGGAATAACATCCCTAACTACATTATACAGAGCCCCTCACTAACACTCTGCAAAAGAAACCTTGAAGAGTTAAAGGGGAACAGTAGATGCACCCCAGGGATCCCACAATTGGCTCTGCTCCACAGAGGGACAGTTAATGAATCAATGGGGTGGTAAAAGCACATTTTGGCCAGGCTTATGAATGTCCTCTGGCAGTTGGCCAAGTATCTACCTATGAATCTATACATACAGTATCAGCACATGCTGATAGCTTAATTTACTGTTCAGGTGTTGACTTACCTTGTGCCAATGGCAGTTGTGTGTGCAATAGGTGAGGGCTGCCTATGTTGGATGCACACAGTAGACTGCCTATACATGACAATTTACAGGTAGTCTTGTGTGTGTGCCATCCATTTTTACTGTATGTGCAGGTGGAGAAAGGTGTCAGTCCCTAGGTGTCTACACTGTCAGTGTGTGTGCTATACATTCCCTCTTTGCCAAGGCTTGGGCATACTGGGCACGCCTCCGTCTGCCTACTGGGGCTAGCGCAGGGTGTTCATGGTCTGAGTACCTCTGTGCCTGTGGGGCCTTTGGCAATGGTGGTGGGCTGTGAGGGCCTTCACCATTCTGTCCCTGCTGCAGCTGTTTCTGCAGGACCATATTGTGTAACATGGCACATACTATGAAGATGTGGGCACACGTGCCTGGAGAGTACTGCAAGGCACCACCAGATATGTCCAAGCAATGGAACTGTGATTTCAGCATCCCAAGCATACGCTCTATGATAATTCTGGTTTATGCATGTGCCTCAGGTGGCCCTTTGGGATGTCGCCCCTGGCAAATAACTGATACAGCTGTGAGGCATGCCAGATGTGGAAGTCATGATAGCTTCCAGGGCTGCCAGCACACACATCCATGATAATGCCCGGGGCATTGCACACAACCTGGCAGTTGATGGAGTGGTTTATGTAGCGACTACCCTGCTCACCGGGTGGTGACTTGATGTGTATGTGCGTGCAGTTTATTGCACCCAGTACCTCCGGGTATTCTGCCACATGGTTGAAGAGACGCATATTGCTGGCCAACTCCTCCTGCATTCAGGGGAATTATATGTGCTCATTGATATGTGGTAACATGGCATCCAGGAACTGGTGTAGTACCCTGATGCTGATGCCTGTGAGATACCCATGATATCCCCAGTTGGTCTTTGAAAGGTACCTGTAGCTAGTATTATCAGGCGTACACATACCTTCATATCCAATGGGATGGGTTCCCCTCTGTTTGTTTTGGCTCTGAGGCATGGCAGGCACAGCTGCACAAGTTGCTTTAGGATGTCCCTGTCCACCCTGTAACACTCTACTATCTCCAGATCATGTGGCTCCTGGTAGGTTACCCTGGGTCTGAACACTCTCCTCCTCCTCTGGTGCTTGAGGTGGTCATGTGCATCATCCTCCACACCACCTTCAGTCTCCAGCACATGCTGGTGGATCAAAGCTATGGCAGCCCCTAACATGTACATAATAAAAGTCCCCCATCTGTATACACCACTGGTGCAGAGTTTATGGGAATACACAAATGTATGTGAAGTGCTTTCACACTTTATACTATACTATACTGTATTATGCTATGGATGCTGCTGATGTCAGTGGGTGTGTATGAGCTATTCCAGCTGCAGCATGTCTTAATTATGGGTTTTGCAATGAGTACTGCAAGTGTGGGGCCTTTACTGTGGAGATATGCTTGTCTGCCTTGATTAATCTGTTGCCCTTTAATTCACTTTTAAACCTGGATCCCCTCCCATTATCAGGCATGCATCCACCTGCCATCTTTCTTGTTTTGTACTTTCCCTATCCAGTCATGGCAAAATGCATCTTGTAGCTGATATTCTGCAAATTGGCTTTGTTCTGCTTTGACACTTTACTGTTTTCTTTGCAGTACAGCCCCTCCCCTTTCCTGTTCTGCAGGTAGCTGATTGCAGCCTTGTTAGCTGTTGCAATGGCCCACTGTAGGCTCCTAGGTGTTAATTAGTCATTTGCACTCCAATTTCACTGCTGCAGCATTTCCTTATTTCTTTCCTATATCCTTCCTGTTTTAGCTGCAGTGCACGCCATGCAAACCCATTTACCGGGTTTATGCATATTTTCATCTCCGTTCACATGCATACACGGTTACCTTGTGTACTCTCAGCTAAGCATAGCTATGGCCAGTTCAACACTCCCCTATCCTGCAGCTTTGCCTAGATAGAGGCAAACCGGTTTAGCAATGCTCCAATGTGCTAACAGCAATAGCGACATACCCCTATCTTGATGTCATCTTTATCTCAAGGGCACACCTCAGTGTTATAATGCTATACTGTGAGGTTCATCCTTATACCAGCGGGGAATCTGTGATTTACTATTACTCCTCTTATTTGCATGGCATTGCCTGCTAATTCCTAGCTACCACGCATAACACTGTAACAGACCCTTAGCAACCCTTGTGCCATAGTATGGTGTAGCATGCCTGCCAATGACTATTATGGGGAAAACATGATATGTGTTACATTGCAGTTTTATTCTATATTTTTATATTTTCCTTGCGATCCCCTTTGTGCACCACTGCCCTGCGACTATATATATTAAATGTTAATTTTATATTTTGTACATTGTTTTATGCTAATAGCTATATATTTAGCCATTGGCATATATTAACAATATAATACATGTGTTTGGTCGGCTGTCATGGCTCCAATTTTATGTTTGCAAAAATGTAAACCATTTTCTACGGTTTACATTTTTGCATGCTTACACTATGCCTGCACCACTTCCTGTATCACTACATACCTTCATTTGCATGCTACACTGCTGCACATGGGATAATTAGCATACAGGACCCGGGAGTTGTGCGGGCGTAGAGTACGCAGGTAGTGCACGTGGGAGCAGCTCATACCTGGATCACTCGGCGGCCATGTTTGGTGTTAGAATGCCGATGCTATGCCTGCACCTGGCACAAGCTTTATGATTCCCAGGGTACATCTAGTACCTTACTACCCTTAGCATTCTCCGTTACAGTCTGTGAGTATCCCCAAGAGGTGCCCTCAAGTAAAATTTTATTTTCCGTTTACTGGATGATGAAGGCATTGGCCAATTGATACTAGCAGCACTTAAGTCATCAGCGATTATGTCAAAGTTCTTCTCAAAATGAGAAATAATATGTTGACTCAACACAACATAAGTTATTTAGCTAAATTTGGTTAACAACAAAAAAGGGCCACATTCTTGCTTCCACCTTTATTTGTTAATTTAAATCATGAAGTCCAACTTATCAGCGCTTCAAACTACTGCAGAAAAAAACTTTGTAGAAACATAAATGGTTACCCTCTTTTTAAGCATATAAGTATGATGTCCACTAAAACCTTAGATATTCAGTCGGGTATTATTACTACTAAACAATGTTTCAGTTATAAACAGAATATCAAAAGAGAATCTACTAAACAAGTCTCCAAGTCATCTAACCAATTGTTAATACTATATGCATTAGTTAACAGCCATTTTAAGAAGTTCCTTTTCTCAGTCACATTAATCACATCCTCCAACCTAAAAAAGTTGTAACCAGGTTGTTCAAATAAATACACAATAAATGATTGTCCACATGACTCAAATCCAGCAAGTCATTAGCAAAGTAAACATACTTGCTATCAAAATTTTCCCAAAGTTGAACAGATTTCACATAACACTTCAAAGATTCTCTTCTAATAAAATTGGTAAATGTTCCATTTTTAAATGCATTTTACTCTTAACTCTAGGATCTGGAAAAATGTCACAAAAGTCCAACTTAAATTCATAGATTTTTATATAGATCAAAAGTGTCACCCACAGTTTAATGAAAATTGGGCTCACTTTACCAAATTACATCATTAGATCCTCTTACAATGATAATTGCATAATATCTCTGGTGGCTATTACATAATTTTCATATAATATCCCTTATATCCCCCAAAGAAAAGTCAGTCAAACAAGACACAGTTATCTGTAGTCATTGAACCCTGAGGTAAACATTATTAATAGCCCTTAACAACGAATTTCCTAAAATTAAGATTTGTTTATCTCTCTCTCTCAGTACAGAAGAGTTTATATTTAAATTACCACCAGTACCACTTGAATATACCATATCACATAAATCATTGGTTAGGCTGATGAAGTTACAACCATGAGCCCTCCTACAGTGTCTTTCAATTAACTGAAATTATTCATTGTATCTTCCTCACATAAGTGACATTGTTTTTTTTAAATTAACAAGAACAGTGTTATTAGACTGAACCTTGCAAAAATCACATTCATTTGAAACTACAGTTACATCATCTAACACCTTATTTGAAGTACATGAGTCATTGCTAAGCTACACAAGATTTGCAGGGTTTTACAGTGCCACCCTCAATACTTGTAGTCTGAGTACCGGTATTCGACAAACAAGAATTTATTGCCATAATCCTGAAATCAGTTTGAGCAGAGATATGAATAACATTTGTTATAGCTGTTGCTGGAAGTCTAAGTTACTTTGTTTTTCAAAATCGTAACAGCAGAAAAAAGATTTTCATAGTTTAAATTATCATTTCTGCTTCCACCAACTGCACTAGGCAAATCTATAAAACATCTGCTGAATTTAGTGCTACTACCTGTGACCTCTAAGCAGTTTTTACCATACATTTCACAATTATTATATTGATTAAATGGTACTTTTCCGTTAACGGGGCAACAGCTTGCTTGGCCTTGTTAACGGTTTTGTAGTAATAAAAGTTCTCCTTCATTTAACCTCCTGATTCTTTTTTTTAGATTTGTCCCTGACTGCTTGCCAGCCATGCTACAGGGTGTAGCCAGTGGAAGGGGTGCCTTACAGATGTGAGCAGGACTTAAAGTACCACATGTTCTGAGCCTGAAGGCTTCTGAGGTCTAAATCTGGCCTTGAAGACAGTTGACTGGAATGGTTTTGTGTCCTGAGCAAGTACAGATTGTAGTTTCCAGACAGTCAGAAGAAACATAAAGAGCAGAGCTCTCAAATTTCACTTTCACAAAAACTGTATGATACCCACCTTTCAAAATCAGGAACAAACAGGCATAAGAGAACAACTGCTTTCAAGTTTAACCAAGGAGCTTGCAGTTTGGTTAAAAAGATGTATCCCGATTCCTGTGCTTATAGAACGTTTCATTGATGAAATGATGTGGTTTAAAAAATCTCACCATTTGAAGTGTTGTAAACCTTTTCTGAATGGAAAAAAAGAGAATTGTTATTGAGCAAAGTGTGAAACTATTCCTCAGAATAAAGTATTGGTAAGAAGTACATCCGTACTCGTATTTGGGCAAGTAATAATTATTGATCAGTTTGTGGCAAATTAGGATGAAAAAATTGATTAAAATATGTCAACATTGGAAGTTTTATATACTTTTTCTATGTGGAAAAACAAACTGTCATTGAGCAAAGTGTCAAACTATTCCTCAGAGTAAGTTATGGGTAAGAAGTATATCCGTGATCGAGGGCAAGAAAGCTGTTGCCCCGTTAACAGAAAAGTACCGAGTAAATAATTTAGGTAATACAAAATAAACAAATAAATTACTTAACTGTGAACTACAGATTAATAAATTTACTGCACCAAATGCCTAACATGCAAAGATGCAAAAATCCATCTCTGTGTCTTCACATCAACGCAAAATGCTAAGCATGTCCACCTGAGCAGAAAGGTTATAGTGCGGCAAACAGCCCTAGATAGGAGGGCACAATTTCTATTCTCAGCACATACTTTCTGTGCTGTAAATTAATAAAATAAAAAAAAAATAAGCTTCTTCACCACTGTCCCTAAATGGACAGCCAGAGAAAAGTTCAAAAAACACTGAGAATCTTCAAATAAGTTCAAATAATGCCTGCTCATGAGCAGAGCAATTACAGAGCTGCAAACAATTCTAGACAGAAAAACATTCACCCACTTTCTCAGCTCATACTTTCAATACTGTAAATTAATAAAATAAGAAAAAAACAAAGCTTCTTCACCTATGTCCTTGAAAGAGCAACTGTGGAAGTGCACACAGCACAGAAAGCACTACCAGACAAGTTCAAATAGCATCTGCACCTGATCAGAAATGTTATAGTGCAGCAAATATCCCTATGTAGGAAAGCACACCCACCTGTTTCTCAGCATATACTTACAGTGCTGTACATTAATAAACTAAGGAAAATAAAGCTTCTTCAGCTGTGACCTTAAAAGGACAGCCAGGGAAAACTTGCTTAAGGGGATCAAATCTGTGTTTGCTGCACCATAGAAAAAAGTAAAATTTCCCTTGGAGTTAGTTCATTCTGTGAAAGTGGATGTTACAACTCATCAATATTTGGCCTGCGGTCAGTTTGAGTTTAGGTGCAGATGTTACAACATCCGAGGAGACACAGTCTGCACTGCACAAAGCAAGTACAGGTAGGTACAGACTGGTACACTCCATAGCCAAACATTGCAACAATGTGTTGTTAACCCAGGTGTGTATCAAGAGAAATATACAACTGACCACATCATGACAAGCAAATGAAAGTTAGTCAGGAAATGAGGTTTTAATGAAATAAAAATGTATGTAAGAGGAACATAATCATAATTCATAGTTGTATATGTAGGAAATTTTGCAGCACTATGCATTTAACTATAAATGGGTAAATCATCCAAAAAATGGCAAAGTTGCAGACAGTGTTTATGCCAGGAATAGAAACATGCAGTCATCTTGTAGTGTATGTTCACTATCATCCCAGCATCCCAGCATGCCAATGATTTGCACAAGGTAATGGCTAGTGCCAAGAAAAATAATAATTCCAGTGAGTGAAGAACTGCAATCTGTCTGATCAGGAAATCAATTGGTCATATCCATTGCTTCCCCATTTGCATTATCTATTCCTTACTATAAATCTAATATCCACTTCTCTTGTTTTTAACTCTACAACACTCAGACTCGCAAAAGATGCACTTATATATCCAAACTGAAGCCACGCACTCTCTCCAGCCAAGACCAGAATAGCTGGTTAAGAGGAGAAGGTCAACACTTGCACCACACCACATGGAACATATAGCCCTCCAAAACACCCACCAGCACTGTCTTCATATAAAAATACAAACCACACACCCACCTTCATGGAGGCTTACAATAAAATTCTATCCAAACAGCAGAGACCTCCAAATCAGAAATGCACTCGACCACCACAACACAACACTAATCACGAGACACATAACTCTCCTAAACAGTGTGCCACTCAACCAAAGCCCCTAAGGAAAAACAGCATGCCCAACACACTAGTCATAGGTGACTCCATAGTGAGGCACACTGATGTCCCACTCACTAGGTTGAATAAGGAGAAAGTAAGAGTCAGCTGCCTGTCAGGTGCCAGGATCCACCACATAACACACGCACTCAAGTCCCTCAATAACAGGTACAAATATGACTCTGTCATTGCACATGTGGGTGTGAATGACCTGAGATGTACCTCCCTGGACTACATGAAAAGAGACATGGAGGAGATCTCAGATTATGTAGCCCAGGCGGGTATGACCCTAGCCCAGAACAGCCTCCTAACATCACCCAGAATGATACCACAGTACAAGCAGAAAATGATTGATTTCAACAATTGGCTAAGTTTCTGGTGTCATTCTAAGGGGATCCAGTATCTGTCTGCCTGGGATGACATGATTGACAGATCTTGATGCTTTGCCAGAGATGGCCTGCATCTGTCACCCCTGGGCTTCCGGATACTGGCCAAGGCTCTTGCCACCCCTATAGTGCCTTTTTTAGATGGTGTTCCAAAGACCAAATTACCACTGTAACAGCTACAAACAAATGCAATCTGAGGGTCATGCTGCTCAACAGTAGAAGTGTAAATCTCAAAATGTGCTTGCTCAAAGCACTCCTTAAAATGGAGAACATCGATATCTGTGCTGTAACACAGACTTGGCGCAATGCAGCAGAAAGCACCCCTCCACCACCAGTCTATAACTCATTCCATGCCTTTCGGCCCCAGAACTTGGACCAAAGCTCCAAATGTGGTGGTGTTTTCATATTCATAAAGGATGTGCACACCTCCAGACTGGTAGCCCAACATAAGGCATCAGAGAAACTTCAGGTGCAACTAACATTGGAAAAGACAGAGATTCAGGTCATAGCCTGCTATAGGTCTCCAATCATGTCCCAAGACTCACTCTCCACATTCCTAAGCACCCTAGAGAATATTAGGGTCCATCCTAACACTCTCATACTGGGAAACTTCAACTACCCCTCCATTAACTGGGAAAACTTCTCATGTACTAATACACTTGCCCAACGTTTCCTGGACTTTATTAATTCCAGTGCCCCTGACCATCTCGTTCTTACCCCCACTAGAGGTAGAAACATCATTACTAACATGGGCGACTGTTGCTCTACACCAATAGTCAACTCCTCCTTGGTTAGATCCGACCACAAACTAATCACGTTGGAACGCCACATCCCTCCACCCCTCCACAAAGGTAACGACCATGAAAAACTTCACCAAAGCTAACCTTGGGCACCTAAAAACAGAGGTGGCTAACTTCACTGCATCCATACAAATGGAGAATAGTTGCATGACTGCTGAATCATACACCAATGCACTGTACAAGCACGTACACAAATGCACGGATCTCCCCATATCCAATAGAACCAAGATGCTCTCCTCCAAAAAAAGGAAGACAATTTGGTGATCCCCTGCCATAAACAAATGCTACAACAAAAGGAGGCAACTGATGCAGAATAAGGTGAAGTCCCAAGACTGGAAAAACTCCCTTATCAGCCTCAACAAAAAGTTGAGGTCCCTCATCAGATCCTCTAAAGGTAGCTATGAAAACAGAATTGCAGCAGATAGTAAAGACAACCACAAGGCTTTCTATAGTTATGTAAAGAATCTCTATGGCAATACCCAGATTTGCTCTGAGCTACTGCACAATGGTACCTCCTATGCCGAGAGAACAGATATTGCCAATATACTGACCGACATTCAGTGCCAACTTTACCCCTCTCTCCCACACCAAAGGACCAAACACAATACCAGCAGATTGCCAGGCACCCAGTATTACTTCTGCACAGGTTAAAATAGCACTGTCCAAGGCCAGGAATACAGCTTCTATGAGACCTGACAATATCCCTGGCTGTGTTCTACATGAACTACAGAGTAAACTGGTACTTCATCTGTGTGCCTTTTTTAATCACAGCTTCACCTCAGGCTTTGTCCCTACCAAATGGCACACTGATACAGTCATCCCTCTCCACAAATGAGGAGTGAATATAGACCCTGGGAACTATCACCCCATTAGCCTGATGAGTCTGATATGCAAAGCTATGGAATGCATCATCATGGACCTAATAAACAAGGCTATAGGGAATCTCCAAACTCTTGATCCCACACAGTTTGGTTTTGTGAAGGGTAGATCATGCCTGCTCAACCTGGTTGACTTCTTTGAGTCAGTCACCAGAGCTGTGGATGAAGGCAAGGTGGTTCATACAGCCTACCTTGATCTGGCCAAGGCCTTTGGTACCATTCCCCACACAGGAATCATAGAAAAACTCACTAAGCTAGGCATCAACCCCTAGATCACTAGCTGGGTTGGAAATTGGCTCACAGATAGAACCCACAGTGTGAAAGTAGCTGACTCCAAGTCAGACTGCCGACCAGTCATGAGTGGAGTCCCACATGGTTCAGTCCTGGGTCCTTCCCTGTTTGATATCTTCTCATATGAAGTCCAGGCCAACACGAAGTAACTCAGGCTGACAAAGTTCACAGATGATTGCAAGTTGGGGGCTATTATTAACTCCCCAAGTGATGTTGACATCCTACAGAAAGACCTCACTGAGACTAATGACTGGTGTCAGAATCATGGCCTTAAACACAATGCCAAAAAATGTGTCGTCATCCCCTTTGGGGAAAACCCAGTTCCCATAATTACCATATCAATTGTAGTCCACTGAACACAGAAGGCGTTATAAGAGATTTGGGAACACAGGTTGACACTAACCTTTCTTTTGACCACCACATTCCACTGTGGTCAGAAAGTCCTTCTATGTGGCATATCTCATTACTAAGGGTTTTGCATCCAGGAAGATAGAAATCATTGTCTCCCTCTACTCTTCCCTCATTAGGCCAGTCATCGAGTACAATGCCCCATTTGGCATGCACCTCACTAGACACCTGCAACAACTGGACAAGCCACAAAAGTACCTCACAAAGAAGATCCTAGGCCTTAAACACTTGTCCTATATGGACATACTCAAAAAAACTCCAACTATTCTCTGTCTCATATCGCCTACTTTGAGGTGATCTCTGCTTGACTTACAAAGCCATGTCTGACCCAGCTCTGTTAGAAATGCTACATCTAAAGAAATTCCAATCCCTCCGCACCACATTCTCCAGGGACCTCAACCTCATTACCACAATCATCAGAACAAACTGGAGGGACAGGTTCATAACCCAGAGACTACCCATGTTATGGAATAGACTTCCCATACATGTCAAACAGAGCACCTTACTGCCCCTCTTCAAGAGAAATCTTGATGAGTGGATGGGAAATAGAAAATTCACCCTGGGGATCACTCTAGTGGTTCTACTTGACAGATGCACTGGGAACTAAGGTCGGGTGGCACAATGCCACGGTAATCCTATGGGGTAGGCTTGTAAAGGCTCCAGGGCCATTAGCCTAGTACACACCTATGAACCTATTGCAGGTTTTAGTATTCTGCAATATATACTCTCTTCACTGCTAAGCTTTCCCTCCATACTTGTGTATACTCTGTCTGTTCTTTTGGCTGGATCACATTTTCCTCACCTATAACACCTGTATTATGCATTGCATACTTGTGAATCTACTTCTTATTAAACTTTCTTCAAAGCATGTAAATATATTTCTTTTACATCTGTGTTATGCTATGTTATGTTATGTCACTATACTATATAATTTAGTTATAACTTTAATCCCCCTTTACTGATGGTACTATGTATGCAACCCAGGCTGAGCCTAAAAATCAAGACTCTACACTGGTAAACAAAATTAAATAATTAAATAGACTGGGACATCATATTACCTTGGTTGACATACAGAACTGATATGAACGCATGCCCTTATCACACATGTGGAAATCAAGATAAGCATAGCACTTTGTATTGTAGCCATGGGGACCTTTAAGAAATCAATAGGGAATATGCTGGGAATTTCACTTGTCTTCACCTCCAACTTTTCATAAAGCTTCTACATGTCCATGAGCATATATGGTTTCCAAGCTCAGCACATGAGAGAGCTAACAGCATGCATATCTTCTTTCTATGACATTGTCCACCTCCCTGAGGTACTAATTTTCAAACATTGCCCATATACTGTAATAAAAGCCCTACCTGGCCTATAGTCTCAAATGTTTTTGAGAATGAAGAGCTACCATTCTATGAACTATCAAAGGTGGTGCGATGCAGATGGGATCATATTTAATATCTCCTTGCATCACCAAAACTGTTCTCATGATTTTCATATATGGAACACATCTCACGTATATTACTGCTTCTTGCATAGTGGAATTCATCTGGGCTATGTGGTTGTTAAGTGCAAGCAGTGTGGTTAATGCTATGGAGCACAGCTATATATACTGTGTGCCCAAAGATGTTTACAAACTCAACATATTGAAACTATCTCATATGATGCTAGGTACATGATAGGTCCCTGCTTATAATGCCTCTATGGAACCCATACAACATGGCTGAACTCACGTATAGCACTACTTGGTCACAAACCTGGAAGGCTAATAGTGCATGTGTTCATCCTGTTAAAGCCTGCCTTTAGTGCCTTCATATGTCTGCTGGTCACACAAGTTTTAGTCTGACACAGCCTACAGGATAGTTTTATTTTATTTATTTAGACTTTGTTGACAGAGCTGGACCCACTAGGCCATAGGCCTATTTTCAGTAGCAATCCAGAATGGTATTCATACTGACTAGGAGACGTTTGGTCAGAGCACAGGGAGCCTCCTCTATACTTTTTACTGAGACATGGCAACAGAGGAACATTTATTTATTTATTTATTTCAGTTTGATAACCGGGGAGGTCCACTGGGCTCAGGAGCCCGTTTTCAGTGGAGGCCCGGGGAGAAAAGCTCCACATTACTTAGTAAAGATAAAAAACAGGTAAAATTAAATTTAAGATTCAAACATATGGGTACATTAAGATAGAGCAGAAAACAATAGGTTTTATGAATACAGGTAAAATTGTCATACAGAGACAATTATGAGGTACAATGGTTACATAGCATATGGGTCATAAATTAACATGAATGGTTAATAAGGTTATATAGAGTTTGAGTTTTGTTGGGGCAGAGTGGAAGACCAAGTGTAAATTGTAGGGAGGGGGAAAAAGGGAGTGCAGACTATTTACAGTATTTACAATATATACAAAAGGCAGCAGTAAGAGATAAGTAGAATCATGGAACAAAGTGTAGGAAGAAGGAGTAGTATGGAGATACAATTAGTGTTGAGAGTAGAAGACTAGGTGGGGAAAGTACAGTTGCACTTCCTATTACAGAATAAGTGGGAATGGAGTAGGGTTTTGAAGTTGTTAGGGTTTTCAGTCATTCGTAAAGATGGAGGTAGAGAATTCCATTTTTTGGCTAAGGAAAAGGATAGGAGGAGTTGGCCGGCTGGTCGCTTTGGTGTGTGGACACTGAGTAGGTTTAAGTGAGCAGATCTAAGTGGCCTGTTAGAGGTGTAAAGTTGTAGGTTGTTGGATAGTGCAGGACATTTGGAGGGGTTAAATAATAGCCTATGGGCAGTGTTAAGTTGTAGGTAGTCTAGAAGGTTGGGGAGTTCTAGCCAGTTTAGTGAGTAGAGGGCAGAGCAATGGTGGGAGGTGTGTTTGGCTTTGATGGCGAATTTAGAAATTTTATTATAACAAATTTCCATTTTTGAGGAAAGGGAGGCAGATAAATTAGTTAATAGAGGGGCGCCATACAGTAGTGATGGAAGAAGATAGGTAGTGACGTGTGTTTGTCTAGAAGAAGGAGAGAGATAGTGAATGTTTCTATATAGCAGGCCAAGTTTTTGATGTGTCTTCTTGATATTGAGTTGAATATGGATGTCAAATTTTAGGTTTTCATCAATAGTGACCCCAAGTAGTTCCTTTTCTACCACAGGAACTAAAGCTACAGTATATTCATCTCTTGAAATAACATTTTTTTTTCGCTACATATTACTGGACAAACTTGTGATTCCATACTCAAGGTAACAGAGCAAAATGACAGAAGGAGGGTGCAGAGAGGTCAGGCAGTGCAGCTTGAGCAAAAAAAAAAATGCTATTACGGATGAGCACAGGTTGTTAATGTAATGTCAGAAGGTTTGGATGATGCAGTTTTGCAAAAATTAGTTGATAAACCTAAACTTGTGACATGATTGAAAGTGTCCTGGGCAGATATTTTGCAAAAAAGTGAAAGTTTGCATTTGAAAGTTGAGCATCTCTTGGATGTTTTTAAACTATTTATAAATTGCGAAAAAAAATGTTATTTCAAGAGATGAATATACTGTAGCTTTAGTTCCTGTGGTAGAAAAAGGAATGGTTGATAGAAAAAGGAATGCTGCAGTTCCAGCAGATGAATTTTCTGGAAACAGTGATCTAAAAGTAATGATGAGAGAAAGAAGGTGAAAGGCAGTAAAGTTACAGCAAAAACTGAAACACTTATTAAGAGCTACATATTACTGGACAAACTTGTGATTCCATTATTATTTGGTTTAAGGAGTGTAGGGAATTAATTCATATGAGGTATGAGCATTTTTGTGAGATTATTTTTGAAACTTTTCAGTTTGCAGAAAATAATTTGCTGACATGCTATGCTAAGGCGTTTTGTAACAGTTGGAAACAGTTCCTTATCACAGGTGCAACTATACAGCAATAAAAATAGAAGTAAGTACCGTTTAGGACATCTGAGGTGTCAGAAGAAGAAGTAAGAGAATGTTTTAAAGAAAAATGTGCTAATGTTTTCTGCTGCAAAATTGACTAATGAAAGGACAGGGATTAGCCTTACCAACTGCAAGTCCCAAATTGGAGTTTTGGTGGGGACCACCAGTTACCTTCTCAACTGACTACTCTACCCCTCTCTCTCCATGCTGGCTTTCTGGATATATGACTATTTCAGATTAGGTATCAGGAATATATGTTACTACTGTATATTATAAACAAAATCAAATGCTCATACTTTAGCTTATATTTTCTTATAAGACATTTTGAAACAAAAGTAAATGATTGAACTCTTGGAATACTCCCAGATCCATCATGTCCTGTAATTCCTCTCCAAGGATCACTCAGGTAGAGCACAAGGAGCCTGACTGATGGGCCACTGATGCTTTCACCCTGCTTACCTGTGAACTTATTCACAAACTCCTGTAGTATTGCCTGGATATCCTGAACCTGACTATGAGATGGCTGCACCCCACCCTTGACTCCCCCATACTTTTTTCTCCTCTGTTTCTTTTTCCGTCTTCCTCCATTTCGTTCTTCCTTTTATTGGACTTGTGCTTTACTCCCTTTCACATCCCTTATCCAACATTAGTATGTACTATAAATAGTGTGTTCTTTGTATCTTATTGTCTCCATGGTAACATTATACTATATGGTGTATCTTCTTCAGATGCATCCTGCTCCAGTTGCTTCTCTATCATTTGAAGACTCGTAGCCAATATTGCGACATAATGAGCAAATATAAGAGGTTTTACACTAAGCCTTACTTTTGCAGATAGTTTATCATTTCAGTTTTTGTTTTATTTTATTTTTTTTTAATTTCTGCTTCACTAAACATCTTAGTTCAGTTACATTCCATGTTTGTGTTCTTTTTTTTTTTTTGGTAAAATTTCTTACATTTTGATGCCTTTGCTATTATTTTTTTTTAATATTTTTGAAGCTGCATTTTCTGTACTGATTAGTTTGGCTTTCTTCTTTGCATAAATATCACATTGTATCAGATATCCTTTTCTTTGGCATGTCCACATTTAACTTTCATACCTTTTAATATAATTTTGCGTTTTGTTCCTTATCTTGTCTCACTTCCTCTGTGACTTCTTAATTTTCTGTTCCAATTTGGGGCATTAGTGATCTTAAAGTATCATTTGTTGTTTTAACAGTTTTCCTCATCTAGGTGTTTTTTTATTTCTCTAATTTCTCTCTTATTCTTGCTGCACATCCTCTGTCTATAAAATTTGGATTTTGTTGCTTAATTGTTGTAATACATAATGTATTCCCTTTCCTCAACAGTCTACTTCACACTCCTTTCTCTCTTTGTTTCTTCCTAGGCCTATCTTTTTACTACTGTGTAGAGGGAATCATCCTACTTTTTTGTGAACTACTTCATTCTAAGATGGGAATATACCTGTGACTTGAACATAACATTGCTATGTGACAGGAATGTTTCCATGTTTTGAGAATTGCACTGTGACATTTTTTCCATTCCTTACACCACTGCATTCACCAGGAGTGGGCACTTTTTTTATCATAGGATCTGTGCACCCAGGCTTCTTATTTACATTTTGACCTAACGTTCTTCATGATATGTAGAGTACAATCTATGTATCAGTGTTACCTTGGTGAGATTTTGTAAAAGCAGGGTGTGCCCCATAAAGGTACTCACCATGACAGTAAATACATTTATAAAATATACCTTTGGTACAAAAACGTAACAATACTGTTGTCTTCCTCTTGCTTATTCCATCTTGTCATTTGGACCCCCCCAATTAATTTCAACTGATGATGCAGCACCATTAATAGGGTGGGGAGGTCACTATCAGACATCTATTGGAGACCTTTTCACTGGCTTGTTGCACTAGGACTTGCCTCTCCTAGCCCCATAGTCCTATCCCCAGTAACATAGGCTACCTTATAATCTCTCCCCATATTGCACATTTCTGCACATTGCCCTTTAATATGACTCCTGCCCTGTTAACTTTCATTTTTCCTTATTTCCTGCAGGTGTCCACATTTATGCACTCCATAAGTCTGCAATTGCAAATGCTCTAGTGCTTTGTAGTTAACTGTGGCACTTTGTACCATCCAAATGAAGTGCTTACTAATGTGAACATCATAAATACTACATGCATTGCTTTACTTTGGGGATGGATCTATCTTTGACTTCATAATAGTTTCAATTTTCATGAGATTTATACAATGGGACACTCACCCTCCTGTACATTACATGATTATTACTTCT